>NW_027333323.1:0-10000 GCF_002575655.3 Aegilops tauschii subsp. strangulata | reverse complement strand
AAAGAAAGGAGGTAGAAAAATTTTTGGATTTATGGTTAAAGAAGAAAAAGAAGAAAACAGGGGTTCTGTTGAATTTCAAGTATTCAGTTTCACCAATAAGATACGGAGACTTGCTTCACATTTGGAATTACACAAAAAAGATTTTTCATCGGAAAGAGGTCTACGAAGACTTTTGGGAAAACGTCGACGTTTGCTGGCTTATTTGGCAAAGAAAAATAGAGTACGTTATAAGAAATTAATCGGTCAGTTGAATATTCGGGAGCAGTAATTTAATCGTTCAAATTTTTTTCTTGTTTTATTATTTTTTTAGTAGTCTTATAGTAGTCTTAGATTTTTCATTTTGATGAGCCTCGCTTTGAGGAATTCATGGAATAATCCATTTTCATGGAATAATGAATTAAGGAAGAAAGGATATGAGTCTACCGCTTACAAGAAAAGATCTCATGATAGTCAATATGGGCCCTCAACACCCATCAATGCATGGTGTTCTTCGACTGATCGTTACTCTCGATGGTGAGGATGTTATTGATTGTGAACCCATATTAGGCTATTTACACAGAGGAATGGAAAAAATCGCGGAAAACCGAACTATTATACAATACTTACCTTATGTAACAAGGTGGGATTATTTAGCTACTATGTTTACAGAAGCAATAACAGTAAATGCACCAGAATTCTTGGAGAATATTCAAATACCACAAAGAGCCAGCTATATTAGGGTAATTATGTTAGAATTAAGCCGGATAGCTTCTCACTTGCTATGGCTTGGACCTTTTATGGCGGATCTCGGCGCACAGACTCCTTTTTTCTATATTTTTAGAGAGAGAGAATTAATATATGATCTATTTGAAGCTGCTACAGGTATGCGAATGATGCACAATTACTTTCGCATCGGAGGAGTAGCCGCCGATCTACCTTATGGATGGATCGATAAATGTTTAGATTTCTGTGATTATTTTTTACGCGGAGTTGTTGAATATCAACAACTTATTACACAGAATCCAATTTTTTTAGAGCGAGTTGAAGGAGTAGGTTTTATTAGCGGAGAAGAAGCAGTAAATTGGGGCTTATCGGGACCGATGTTACGAGCTTCTGGAATACAATGGGATCTTCGTAAAGTAGATCCTTATGAGTCTTACAACCAATTTGATTGGAAAGTCCAATGGCAAAAAGAAGGGGATTCGTTAGCTCGCTATTTAGTACGAATTGGTGAAATGAGGGAATCCATCAAAATAATTCAACAAGCTGTAGAAAAAATTCCTGGAGGACCTTATGAGAATTTAGAAGTCCGACGCTTTAAGAAAGAAAAGAATTCTGAATGGAATGATTTTGAGTATAAATTTCTTGGTAAAAAACCTTCGCCCAATTTTGAATTGTCAAGACAAGAGCTTTATGTAAGAGTAGAAGCCCCAAAAGGTGAATTAGGGATTTATCTAGTAGGAGATGATAGCCTTTTCCCCTGGAGATGGAAAATCCGTCCACCCGGGTTTATTAATTTGCAAATTCTTCCTCAGCTAGTTAAAAAAATGAAATTGGCTGATATCATGACGATATTAGGTAGTATAGATATCATTATGGGGGAAGTTGATCGTTGAAATGATAATAGATAGGGTAGAGGTAGAAACTATCAATTCTTTTTCGAAATTGGAATTATTAAAAGAAGTCTATGGACTGATATCGATTCTACCCATTTTGACCCTCCTTTTGGGAATAACAATAGAGGTACTCGTAATTGTGTGGTTAGAAAGAGAAATATCTGCGTCGATACAACAACGTATTGGTCCTGAATATGCTGGCCCCCTGGGCCTGCTTCAAGCTATAGCAGATGGGACTAAGCTACTTTTAAAAGAAGATATTCTGCCATCCCGAGGAGATATTTCTTTATTTAGCATTGGACCCTCTATAGCAGTCATATCAGTTTTATTAAGTTTTTTAGTTATCCCTTTGGGATATCATTTTGTTTTAGCCGATCTTAGTATTGGTGTTTTTTTATGGATTGCCATTTCAAGTATAGCTCCTATTGGTCTTCTTATGGCAGGATATAGCTCAAATAATAAATATTCTTTTTCAGGCGGTCTACGAGCTGCTGCTCAATCCATTAGTTATGAAATACCATTAACTTTTTGTGTGCTAGCAATATCTCTACGTGTGATTCGTTAAAATAGATCTTTTTCCTATAAAATCCATTAACTATTTATATTCCTTTTCTTATTTAGTATTTGGGTTGGTAAGTTAAACTAGATAGCTATATGAGTGAAACAAAACAGCTTAAAAATTTGTAGTAAAAAGAAAAAATCTCATTTCCTACGTACAAGAAAAAAGTGGAAGTAAACATAAGCAGTGTAAACTCTTTATCCCAAGGTTGATATTTTTTAATTAGTCATCATATCTTGAAGCGGCCAAGAATAAAGGATTCACGATATGGAATTCCATTACTAGAATACTCCTAGTTATTACTATAACTTAATAATCCATAAGAAGAATCCACCAAAAGTTAGTGAAGGGTTAGGAACACTAAAGTACATAAAGGATTAGTAATGGAAAATCTAAAACATTAGAGATTTTTGCCCATAAAAGGAATCATAATAAGGACTTGCAATTTGTAGAAATTATCAAGTAGTACTTTCTTCGGATTCCGATCCAGAGTATGTTCCCATTCACTTGTTAAGGAAATGGCTATCAAGAACGAATTAACCCTTTATCCATTTTTTCTTTTTGAATACCCCCTCCCTGGGGAAAGAAGAATAGTAAAAAAGATATGGAGTGCACTAGAAAAAATTTTCATTATTTCCTTCCTCTATCCATATTCATGCAGAATTGCTCATGAACTAATACCCAACTCTTTCCATTTATTAATTGAATTCCTATAACAAGTAACAAGTGTTTTATTCCAAGATTAAGTTATTACTGAACAAAGAAAAATTTTCATTATATTATAAAGGATGAGATCAATTCGGAAGCGCTTTTTCTTATTCTAGCAGACGGAATTCCTTTGGTCTAATTTAGGACTTTCAAATCTATTTATTTTATTTTATCTAATTCTATCTACGCCCCAGGGGCTAGGAACAAAACAGTCCTTTCTTTTTTCTGATCATAGAGAAGCCGTATGAAGCTAAGGTTTCATGTACGGTTTTGAAATAGCGGTGGGAACTGTGATGTTATCATCGACTATGATTATCTAACAGTTCAAGTACAGTTGATATAGTTGAAGCACAGTCAAAATACGGTTTTTTTGGATGGAATATTTGGCGTCAGCCTATAGGTTTTCTGGTTTTTTTAATTTCTTCTTTGGCAGAATGTGAAAGATTACCCTTTGATTTACCAGAAGCGGAGGAAGAATTAGTAGCAGGTTACCAAACTGAATATTCCGGTATCAAATATGGTTTATTTTATCTTGTTTCTTACCTAAATTTATTAGTTTCTTCTTTATTTGTAACAGTTCTCTACTTGGGCGGGTGGAATTTCTCTATTCCCTATATATCCTTTTTTGATTTTTTCCAAATGAATAAAGCAGTTGGAATTTTGGAAATGACAATGGGTATATTTATTACATTAACTAAAGCTTATTTATTTCTCTTCATTTCTATCACAATAAGATGGACTTTACCGAGGATGAGAATGGATCAGTTATTAAATCTTGGATGGAAATTTCTTTTACCTATTTCCCTGGGCAATCTCTTATTAACAACCTCTTCTCAACTTGTTTCACTATAAATAAGATAATACAATAATAGTAAGAATATTTTCAACACAAAAGCTCTCTCAAACAAGAGAAAGAAACATATCTTTTTCATAGATATTTAGAATGAATATGTTCCCTATGGTAACTGGGTTCATGAGTTATGGTCAACAAACAATACGTGCTACAAGGTACATAGGTCAAAGTTTCATAACTACCTTATCCCACACAAATCGTTTACCTATAACGATTCACTACCCTTATGAAAAATCAATTACACCAGAGCGTTTCCGAGGGCGAATCCACTTTGAATTTGATAAATGTATTGCTTGTGAAGTATGTGTTCGCGTATGTCCGATAGATTTACCCGTTGTGGATTGGAGATTTGAAAAGGATATTAAAAGAAAACAATTGCTTAATTATAGTATTGATTTCGGAGTTTGTATATTTTGTGGCAATTGTGTTGAGTACTGTCCAACAAGCTGTTTATCAATGACTGAAGAATATGAACTTTCTACCTATGATCGTCATGAATTGAATTACAATCAAATTGCTTTAAGTCGGTTACCAATCTCCATAATGGGAGATTACACAATTCAAACAATTAGGAATTCGTCTGAAAGTAAAATAAACAAAGAAAAATCTTCGAATTCAAGAACGATTACTGATTACTAAACTTTGATTTTGTCTTTTTGTTATAAAAATCTAATAATTCTTTATTAAACTTTAAAATTAAACTATAAAGAAAAACTACTGCTTATTGGAAATTATTTCTTATTTTAAATCAGACTAGATTTTCGTGATATAATATAATTTATAACTATACAGTTTATACACAAAAAAATACCCAAATCCTTTTTTCCTTCCTTGAATCCTTTAGTTTTAGTCAGTTCATGAAAAATTTTATACTATTAATTTCTTTTTATCCATAATGGATTTACCTGGACCAATACATGAGATTCTTATGCTATTTGGGGGATTTGTTCTTCTACTAGGGGGTCTAGGAGTAGTATTACTTACCAACCCCATTTATTCTGCCTTTTCGCTGGGATTAGTTCTTGTTTGTATATCCTTATTCTATTTTTTATTAAATTCTACTTTGTAGCTGTCGCACAACTTCTTATTTATGTGGGAGCCATAAATGTCTTGATCATATTCGCTGTAATGTTCGTAAATGGCTCAGAATGGTCTAAAGATAAGAATTATTGGACTATTGGAGATGGGTTCACTTCACTCGTTTGTATAACTATTGTTTTTTTCGCTAATGACTACTATCCCAGATACGTCGTGGTATGGAATTCTTTGGACTACAAGATCAAACCAAATAGTAGAACAGGGTCTCATAAATAATGTTCAACAAATTGGAATTCATTTAGCAACCGATTTTTATCTTCCGTTTGAACTCATTTCCATAATTCTTCTAGTTTCTTTAATAGGTGCAATTACTATGGCTCGGCAATAAGAAAACTTAGAAAAGTACAAATTATAAGAATTGCAAATCTAAAATAAATAACTAAAGAATCACAATTTTGATTTAGTAAAATCCATCTACTGCCAACAAATACCTCCTTTATTTTCTCTTTTGTTGTGTAATTGTTCTATTGTAATTAATTGAATCGGTTCAATTCTTGCCCTCATATTGAAATGAATCGAGATTGATAAGGAGTTAGTTAATGATGTTTGAGCATGTACTTTTTTTGAGTGTCTATTTATTTTCGATTGGTATCTATGGATTGATCACAAGCCGAAACATGGTTAGAGCTCTAATATGTCTTGAACTTATACTGAATTCAATTAATCTAAATCTCGTAACATTTTCTGATCTATTTGATAGTCGCCATTAAAAGGAGATATTTTCGCAATTTTTGTTATAGCCCTTGCGGCTGCTGAAGCCGCTATTGGACTATCCATTCTTTCTTCCATCCATCGTAATAGGAAATCCACTCGTATCAATCAATCTAATTTATTGAATAATTAGAATTTTGAATAATTAGACATAGAATCCTCTAAACAAAGGCGCACATATTAAAATAAATAGAAATCAATACTATTTTCTTAGTATTATTTGAGAATATCCATTTTTTTTAGTAGATTATTGCTTTTTTTAGTAGATTATTGCATAGTATTCTTTTTCACTTAAATGAATTTTTGTATTTGTAATTCATTGATATTGCAATTTGAATATTGCAATAATTTATATTGAAAAGACGATAGCCAATTTATTGGCTAATTCGAATTCGTCTGTACAATTCGTAAAATTCTTTCTTATTTCTTATTGTTGAAATCCAAAATTAAAGTCTCTTGGCTCTCTTCACGCTTTCTCACAAACAGATTAAAAAATAGATTTTTATTTTTGAAGTTTGGATAAACCATTGCTTCGTCTGGTGTCTACAATACATATGACTCATTATAGTACTAATTTCATTTTTACCAGATCGAAAAATTTTATGTTGAAAAGAAAAATTTATAGATCCAATGTCACATTCCGTAAAAATTTACGATACATGTATAGGATGCACTCAATGTGTACGAGCTTGTCCAACAGATGTATTAGAAATGATACCCTGGGATGGATGTAAAGCCAAGCAAATTGCTTCCGCGCCGAGAACCGAAGATTGTGTGGGTTGTAAGAGATGTGAATCTGCCTGCCCGACAGATTTTTTAAGTGTCCGCGTTTATTTAGGGCCTGAAACAACACGTAGCATGGCTCTATCTTATTGATACGTTACAAAAAACTTCACTCGAATCGTCTGATTCCTCTTTACCGAAGAAGCCTGTGCTCGAAATAATCGAGCACGGGCTTTTCTGGTCAAAACGTATCTTGTCTTTATCACTTTATCATGAGTTATTTTCCTTGGTTAACAATACTTGTTGTTTTGCCGATATTTGCAGGTTCATTAATTTTCTTTTTACCTCATAAGGGAAACAAAGTCGTTAGGTGGTATACTATATCTATTTGTTTATTAGAATTCCTTCTAATGACTTATGCGTTCTGTTATCATTTCCAACTGGAGGATCCCTTAATCCAATTAAAGGAGGATTATAAATGGATAGATGTCTTCGATTTCCACTGGAGATTGGGAATCGATGGACTTTCATTAGGATCTATTTTATTGACAGGATTTATCACTACTTTAGCTACTTTAGCAGCTTGGCCAATTACACGGAATTCGCGATTATTCTATTTCCTGATGCTCGCAATGTATAGTGGTCAAATAGGATTATTTTCTTCGCGAGACCTTTTACTTTTTTTTATCATGTGGGAGTTAGAATTAATTCCTGTTTACTTACTTTTATCCATGTGGGGGGGGAAGAGGCGTCTATATTCAGCTACAAAGTTTATTTTGTATACTGCAGGCGGTTCCATTTTTTTCTTAATCGGAGTTCTGGGTATGGGCTTATATGGTTCCAACGAACCAGGATTAGATTTGGAAAGATTAATTAATCAATCATACCCTGCAACCTTGGAAATACTTTTATATTTTGGCTTCCTTATTGCTTATGCTGTCAAATTGCCGATTATACCCCTACATACGTGGTTACCAGATACCCATGGGAAGCACATTATAGTACATGTATGCTTTTAGCGGGAATATTATTAAAGATGGGAGCATATGGATTGATTCGGATCAACATGGAATTGTTACCTCATGCTCATTATCTATTTTCGCCCTGGTTAGTAATAATAGGAGCGATCCAAATAATCTATGCAGCTTCAACTTCTCTTGGTCAACGAAATTTCAAAAAAAGAATAGCTTATTCCTCTGTATCTCACATGGGTTTCATAATTATAGGAATTGGTTCCATAACCAACATTGGACTCAATGGAGCTATTTTACAAATATTATCCCATGGATTTATTGGTGCTACACTTTTTTTCTTGGCAGGAACCGCTTCTGATAGAATGCGTCTTGTTTATCTCGAAGAACTGGGGGGAATATCCATCCCAATGCCTAAAATTTTTACCATGTTTAGTAGCTTTTCAATGGCTTCTCTTGCCTTACCAGGAATGAGTGGTTTTGTCGCAGAATTAGTAGTATTTTTTGGACTAATTACTAGTCCAAAATTTCTGTTAATGCCAAAAACACTAATTACTTTTGTAATGGCAATTGGAATGATATTAACTCCTATTTATTTATTATCTATGTTACGCCAGATGTTCTATGGATACAAGCTATTTAATGTTCCAAACGCAAATTTTGTGGATTCTGGACCACGAGAACTCTTTATTTTAATCTGTATCTTTTTACCAGTAATAGGAATTGGTATTTATCCAGATTTTGTTCTCTCCCTATCCGTTGACAGGGTAGAGGCTCTCTTATCCAATTATTATCCTAAATAGGTTTGCTTTTTTTTTACTCGTCTGCTCTATTAATGCAGAAATAAGTAAAAAAGTATAATTAGATCTATCTCGAATTTTTGAGAACCCTTTGAGAAGGCGTTCAAGGGGTTCTCAAATAAAACATAAAAGTAAAAACCTTCATTTCATGAAGGTTTTATTTTATGTAATCATTTAGGTGTTAATGTAAACGAACCATAACTATGTAAGCCTATTCCTAATAGATTTATACCAAAATAACAAATCCAAATTATAAGAAATCCTATCGAAGCTATAAG
Source organism: Aegilops tauschii subsp. strangulata (assembly GCF_002575655.3). Lineage (NCBI taxonomy): Eukaryota > Viridiplantae > Streptophyta > Magnoliopsida > Poales > Poaceae > Aegilops > Aegilops tauschii. Next base: position 1,704 of record NW_027333323.1, on the reverse strand, counting down.
TGCAGAATTCGTACCCTTCCAATTTGTATTTGTTCTACTATGTAAATAAATTGCGAATATGGTCCAAGTAATAAATGCCCAAGTTTCCTTAGGATCCCAATTCCAATAGGATCCCAGGCCTCATTAGCCCATACTGCTCCACAAAGAATACCTACGGTTAAAAGGGTAAATCCTAGGCTAATGACACGATAACTCCAAGAATCCAAACGCTCCGTTAATTGATATTTGTAATAATTTGGAAATGAAGGGACAGAGGTTCTTTTTAAAGCACTTCTTTTTGCATAAAATATTTAATATCACTAAAGAAAAATGTTTTATTTAAAACATTTTTTTTCTTTTTAGAAAAGAAATGGAAATTATTTCGAAATCTAATGATTAGAATAGCGGCAGATAATAAGGATCCGCACAAAAGAGTTGCATAGCTTAATAACATCATACTGACATGCATCATTAACCACTGAGATTGTAGAGCAGGTACTAGTATCGTGGATTGATGCATTTCAGTTAAAAGACCCGATGTGGCAAAGCCTTGCGTTAAAATAGTACTTGGCGTAGTTATTGTGCTTAAATCATTTTTAGAGTTCTGTATTTTAGGAATGGTATGAAGAATATACAGGGCCCATGAAAGGAAGATCAATGACTCATATAAATTACTTAATGGAAAATGTCCCGAGGAAGCCCAACGAGAAACTAAGAATCCTGTTATAGAGAAAAAAGTAACTATCATTCCTTTTTCTGACGAATCACGTAATCCTCCAAGTTCACGAACTAATAAGGTTATAAAATGAATCGTAATCACAATTGAAATCGTTGAGAAAGAGATATGAGTTAGTATATGTTCTAAAGTTGCAAATAGCATAAGGGGAAGGTCCCATTACAAAATTGTAAATTTCGAATTGATTTCTAATCTATTGTATTCTTTTTCAAGAATGCCGCACTCGGATTCGAACCGAGATGCTTGAGCACTGCTTCCTAAGAGCAGCGTGTCTACCAATTTCACCATGGCGGCTAACTTCAAATAATAGGTAACTTAAAAGAATAATAGCTATTATCTTGGGAATCGTCGATATTGGAAAGTCCATAAAATTTAGGAACATTAGAGTTTTCATTAAAATAGACTTCGTTTGGTAGTATCGTTTCCATTTTTTTTTTACAATAAACTCTTGCTTTGCCCAATAGAAACACAAACACTGCTTGAAAGAGTTGGAATTTCTTTTTCTAACTTGCAATTGTAGAACTAATTTTTTCTAATTAATTTCTCGTTTACATTTTGAAAATTCTTTCAATACAATGAAAAAAATCCAAAAGGGTTTCTATTTAATGATGAAATTAAAATGGATAAATGGAAAAGGCTTTTTGGATTTTTAAAAATTTCTAGAATGAAAGTCTTTATGCTCTTATTAATAAGATTTACTAACCTTATGATTTTGGAGAAGATAGGTGGAAGTTGTAAGTCCTATTGTAAGAATACTCCACTTTTCATAATTTTCATAATAGAATATGAGGATTCTATTATGAAAATTATGAAAAGTTCATTGATAGGAAAAGAATACTTAGCACACAGTATACCAAACAAAACTTTTTTTTCTTGTATATATAAGATAAGAGGGGTTTTTTGTTCTAAGAATATTGTACCGAGTAATTCGACACATAAAAGTACATTCAAAGAAGAATCAAAATTATTAAATAATTGGAATTCTTTTT
>NW_027333320.1:50000-51983 GCF_002575655.3 Aegilops tauschii subsp. strangulata | reverse complement strand
CGGCCGGCCGCCTCGAAGCTCCCTTCCCAACGGGCGGTGGGCTGAATCCTTTGCAGACGACTTAAATACGCGACGGGGCATTGTAAGTGGCAGAGTGGCCTTGCTGCCACGATCCACTGAGATCCAGCCCCATGTCGCACGGATTCGTCCCTCCCCCACAACTCTCCTTCACCAACTAAGGTTCCAAAATGGTAGCCAAATTCTGCACCTCTAAGTCATGGTCAAAAGGAATGGCAAAGTCCCTTGTAAGACATACGCAAGCACCCGATAAGGCCAGCGGAAACAACACTCAAAACTATACGTGACAAATGACCAAGATACTTGGCCGATTCATGCGGATGCCGTCATCACAGGCTACACGGCTAAGTCATGGTCAAGACATATGGTGAAGTCCCTTATATGACATATGCAATCACTCCATAAGACCAGTGGCGAGCACACTGAAAACTATATGTGCCAAGTGACCAAGATACTTGACCGATTCATGCGGATGCCTTCGTCCCAGGCTACACGGGTAAGTCATGGTCAAGACAAATGGTAAAGTCCCTTGTATGACATACGCAATCACTCGATAAGGCCAGTCGCGAGCACACTCAAAACTATTTGTGCAAGTGACCAAGATACTTGGCTGATTCATACATGTGATGTCATCACAAAGAAAGTGTTAAAGGAGACACGGGCAAGAGTGGTGGACGGAACTGGACGCGCACCATGGAAAATTAGGCAAAACCACGTACAGAGACTCGTACACGGGGACACAGGAAAAAAGTGGCCGACGCCCCTCGTGGACGGAAGTGGATGCGCGCCATGGAAAACTGGGCAAAACCACGTACGAGGCACACACACGTACACGGACCCGAGAACGGGCTGTACGTGGACACGAGGAAAAAATGGCCGACGCCCGTCGTGGACGGAACCGGACGCGCGCCATGGAAAACTGGGCAAAAACACGTACGAGGCACACAGACGTACACGGACCCGTGAACGGGCGGTACGTGGACACGGGAAAAAAGTGGCCGACGCCCGTCGTGGACGGAACCGGACGCGCGTCATGGAAAACTGGGCAAAACCACGTACGACGCACACGCACGTACACGGACCGTTACACGGACCCGTGAACGGGCTGTACGTGGACACGGGAAAAAAGTGGCCGACGCCCGTCGTGGACGGAACCGGACGCGCGCCATGGAAAACTGGGCAAAACCACGTACGAGGCACACACACGTACACGGACCCGTGAACGGGCTGTACGTGGACACGGGGAAAAAGGGGCCGACCCCCGTCGTGGACGGAACGTGACGTGCGCACATGGAAACCTGGGCAAAACCACGTACGAGGCACACACATACACGGACCCGTGAACGGGCTGTACGTGGACACGGGAAAAAAGTGGCCGACGCCCGTCGTGGACGGAACCGGACGCGCGCCATGGAAAACTGGGCAAAACCACGTACGAGGCACACACACGTACACGGACCCGTGAACGGGCGGTACGTGGACACGGGAAAAAAGTGGGCGACGCCCGTCGTGGACGGAACCGGACGCACGCCATGGAAAACTGGGCAAAAACACGTACGACGCACACACACGTACACGGACCCGTGAACGGGCTGCACGTGCACGGACCGTTACACGTACACGGACCCGTGAACGGGCGGTACGTGGACACGCACGTACACGGACACGTGAACGGGTACGAGAGGTCCGGGAGAAAAAAAGGCCCATACGCCATGGAAACCGGGTCAAAACTAGCTAATGATGGTCAAGAAACGGTGCCATGGCAGCGAAAACATGTCTCATGGCAGAAAAACGCTGCCACGGCGGCGTTTCAAAACAGTGTACCCCTCCTTCACAAACTGAAGGGCAGGGGTCCCAATGGGGGCTAAAACCCTCGGGTATAGTAGGGAGGAGGGGTCCTTCCTGGTGGGCGTACGGAACACGGTTGGTTTTTCTTAGGAAAAACACCCGTTTTCTCGTACGCCC
>NW_027333318.1:0-42527 GCF_002575655.3 Aegilops tauschii subsp. strangulata | reverse complement strand
TAAGTTATTAAAATTTTGAATTGCCGTTGTAACAGATGAGTTTTCGTTTGAAACCCTGATACTTCGAAAGAGATTGTCCAGTTTGCACACGAAGTGCATCCAGTTTTTGCGGTGACCCTCTCTACTTTTTTGCACATGCTACTCGGGTGAAATGATGATACCATGCCAAGTTTCAACCTTTTCAGAGTTCATTTGTAGAGCTTTTCAATTGTAGGGCCATTTAGCTGAAAACAAATCAGTAAATGCATTAAAAATAGCAGATTATGTCACAAAGGGTTGAAAGTTGATGAGGTGGCTTTGAATGGTGCATGCTGAATGCAAAAAACATCCAGAGTTCTAATAAGTTATTAAAATTTTGAATTGCCGGTCTAACAGATTAGTTTGCGTCCGAAACCCTGATACTTCGAAAGAGATTGTCCAGTTTGTACACGAAGTGCATCCAGTTTTTGCCATGACCCTCTCTCCTTTTTTGCACATGCTATGCGGGTGAAATGATGATACCATGCCAAGTTTCAACCTTTTCAGAGCTCATTTGTAGAGCCTTTGAATTGCAGGGCCATTTAGCTCAAAACAAATCAGTAAATGCATTAAAAGCAGCAAATTATGTCACAAAGGGTTGAAAGTTGATGACGTGGCTTTGAATGGTGCATGCTGAATGCAAAAAACGTCCAGAGTTGTAATAAGTTATTAAAATTTTGAATTGCCGGTGTAATAGATGAGTTTTCGTCCGAAACCCTGATACTTCGAAAGAGATTGTCCAGTTTGTATGCGAAGTGCATCCAGTTTTTGCCATGACCCTCTCTACTTTTTTGCACATGCTATGCGGGTGAAATGATGATACCATGCAAGTTTCAACCTTTTCAAGAGTTCATTTGTAGAGCTTTTCAACTTCAGGGCTATTTAGCTCAAACAAATCAGTAAATGCATTAAAAATAGCAAATTATGTCAGACAGGGTTGAAAGTTGATGACGTGGATTTGAATGTTGCATGCTGGATGCAAAAAACATCCGGAGTTGTAATAAGTTATTAAAATTTTGAATTGCCGTTGTAACAGATGAGTTTTCGTCTGAAACCCTGATACTTCGAAAGAGATTGTCCAGTTTGCACACGAAGTGCATCCAGTTTTTGCGGTGACCCTCTCTACTTTTTTGCACATGCTACTCGGGTGAAATGATGATACCATGCCAGTTTCAACCTTTCAGAGTTCATTTGTAGAGCTTTTCAATTGTAGGGCCATTTAGCTGAAACAAATCAGTAAATGCATTAAAAATAGCAGATTATGTCACAAAGGGTTGAAAGTTGATGACGTGGCTTTGAATGGTGCATGCTGAATGCAAAAAACATCCAGAGTTCTAATAAGTTATTAAAATTTTGAATTGCCGGTCTAACAGATTAGTTTGCGTCCGAAACCCTGATACTCGAAAGAGATTGTCCAGTTTGTACACGAAGTGCATCCAGTTTTTGCCATGACCCTCTCTCCTTTTTTGCACATGCTATGCGGGTGAAATGATGATACCATGCCAAGTTTCAACCTTTCAGAGCTCATTTGTAGAGCCTTTGAATTGCAGGGCCATTTAGCTCAAAACCAAATCAGTAAATGCATTAAAAGTAGCAATTATGTCACAAAGGGTTGAAAGTTGATGACGTGGCTTTGAATGGTGCATGCTGAATGCAAAAAAACGTCCAGAGTTGTAATAAGTTATTAAAATTTTGAATTGCCGGTGTAATAGATGAGTTTTCGTCCGAACCCTGATACTTCGAAAGAGATTGTCCAGTTTGTATGCGAAGTGCATCCAGTTTTTGCCATGACCCTCTCTACTTTTTTGCACATGCTATGCGGTGTGAAATGATGATACCATGCCAAGTTTCAACCTTTTCAGAGTTCATTTGTAGAGCTTTTCAACTTCAGGGCTATTTAGCTCAAAACAAATCAGTAAATGGATTAAAAATAGCAAATTATGTCAGACAGGGTTGAAAGTTGATGACGTGGATTTGAATGTTGCATGCTGGATGCAAAAAACATCCGGAGTTGTAATAAGTTATTAAAATTTTGAATTGCCGTTGTAACAGATGAGTTTTCGTCTGAAACCCTGATACTTCGAAAGAGATTGTCCAGTTTGCACACGAAGTCCATCCAGTTTTTGCGGTGACCCTCTCTACTTTTTTGCACATGCTACTCGGGTGAAATGATGATACCATGCCAAGTTTCAACCTTTTCAGAGTTCATTTGTAGAGCTTTTCAATTGCAGGGCCATTTAGCTGAAAACAAATCAGTAAATGCATTAAAATAGCAAATTATGTCACAAAGGTTGAAAGTTGATGACGTGGCTTTGAATGGTGCATGCTGAATGCAAAAAACATCCAGAGTTCTAATAAGTTATTAAAATTTTGAATTGCCGGTCTAACAGATTAGTTTGCGTCCGAAACCCTGATACTTCGAAAGAGATTGTCCAGTTTGTACACGAAGTGCATCCAGTTTTTGCCGTGACCCTCTCTACTTTTTTGCACATGCTATGCGGGTGAAATGATGATACCATCCGAAGTTTCAACCTTTCAGAGTTCATTTGTAGAGCTTTTCAATTCAGGGCCATTTAGCTCAAAACAAATCAGTTAAATGCGTGAAAAACAACAAATTATGTCGGAAACGGTTGAAAGTTGATGACGTGGCTTTGAATGGTGCATGCTGAATGCAAAAAACGTCCGAAGTTGTAATAAGTTATTAAAAATTTGAATTGCTAGTGTAACAGATGAGTTTTCGTCCGAAACCCGGATACTTCGAAAGAGATTGTCTAGTTGGTACACGAAGTGCATCCAGTTTTTGCCTTGACCCTTTCTACTTTTTTGCACAAGCTATGCGGGTGAAATGATGATACCATGCCAAGTTTCAACCTTTCAGAGTTCATTTGTAGAGCTTTTCAATTGCAGGGCCATTTAGCTCAAAACAAATCAGTAAATGCATTAAAAATAGCAAATTATGTCACAAAGGGTTGAAAGTTGATGACGTGGCTTTGAATGGTGCATGCTGATGCAAAAAACGTCAGAGTAGTAATAAGTTATTAAAATTTTGAATTGCCGGTGTAACAGAGTCCTCGTCCGAAACCCTGATACTTCGATAGAGATTGTCAAGTTTGTATGCGAAGTGCATCCAGTTTTTGCCATGACCCTCTCTACTTTTTTGCACATGCTATGCGGGTGAAATGATGATACCATGCCAAGTTTCACTCTTTTGAGAGTTCATTTGTAGAGCTTTTCAATTTCAGGGCCATTTAGCTCAAAACAAATCAGTAAATGCATGAAAAACAACAAATTATGGCGGAAACGGTTGAAAGTTGATGACGTGGCTTTGAATGGTGCATGCTGAATGCAAAAAAGCCCGGAGTTGTAATAAGTTATTAGAGTTATGAATTGCCGGTCTAACAGATGAGTTTTCGTCCGAAACCCTGATACTTCGAAAGAGATTGTCCAGTTTGTACACGAAGTGGATCCAGTTTTTGCCATGACCCTCTCTCCTTTTTTGCACATGCTATGCGGGTGAAATGATGATACCATGCCAAGTTTCAACCTTTTCAGAGTTCATTTGTAGAGCTTTTGATTGCAGGGCCATGTAGCTCAAAACAAATCAGTAAATGCATTAAAAGTAGCAAATTATGTCACAAAGGGTTGAAGTTGATGACGTGGCTTTGAATGGTGCATGCTGAATGCAAAAAAACGTCCAAAGTTGTAATAAGTTATTAAAATTTTGAATTGCCGGTGTAATAGATGAGTTTTCGTCGAAACCCTGATACTTCGAAAGAGACTGTCCAGTTTGTATGCGAAGTGCATCCAGTTTTTGCCATGACCCTCTCTACTTTTTGCACATGCTATGCGGGTGAAATGATGATACCATGCCAAGTTTCAACCTTTTCAGAGTTCATTTGTAGAGCTTTTCAACTTCAGGGCTATTTAGCTCAAAACAAATCAGTAAATGCATTACAAATAGCAAATTATGTCAGACAGGGTTGAAAGTTGATGACGTGGATTTGAATGTTGCATGCTGGATGCAAAAAACATCCGGAGTTGTAATAAGTTATTAAAATTTTGAATTGCCGTTGTAACAGATGAGTTTTCCTCTGAAACCCTGATACTTCGAAAGAGATTGTCCAGTTTGCACACGAAGTGCATCCAGTTTTTGCGGTGACCCTCTCTACTTTTTTGCACATGCTACTCGGGTGAAATGATGATACCATGCCAAGTTTCAACCTTTCAGAGTTCATTTGTAGAGCTTTTCAATTGTAGGGCCATTTAGCTGAAAACAAATCAGTAAATGCATTAAAATAGCAGATTATGTCACAAAGGGTTGAAAGTTGATGATGTGGCTTGAATGGTGCATCCTGAATGCAAAAAACATCCAGAGTTCTAATAAGTTATTAAAATTTGAATTGCCGGTCGAACAGATTAGTTTGCGTCCGAAACCCTGATACTTCGAAAGAGATTGTCCAGTTTGTACACGAAGTGCATCCAGTTTTTGCCATGACCCTCTCTCCTTTTTTGCACATGCTATGCGGGTGAAATGATGATACCATGCCAAGTTTCAACCTTTTCAGAGCTCATTTGTAGAGCTTTTGAATTGCAGGGCCATTTAGCTCAAAACAAATCAGTAAATGCATTAAAAGTAGCAAATTATGTCACAAAGGGTTGAAAGTTGATGACGTGGCTTTGAATGGTGCATGCTGAATGCAGAAAAACGTCCAGAGTTGTAATAAGTTATTAAAATTTGAATTGCCGGTGTAATAGATGAGTTTTCGTCCGAAACCCTGATACTTCGAAAGAGATGTCCAGTTTGTATGCGAAGTGCATCCAGTTTTTGCATGACCCTCTCTACTTTTTTGCACATGCTATGCGGGTGAAATGATGATACCATGCCAAGTTTCAACCTTTTCAGAGTTCATTTGTAGAGCTTTTCAACTTCAGGGCCATTTAGCTCAAAACAAATCAGTAAATGCATTAAAAATAGCAATTATGTCAGAAAGGGTTGAAAGTTGATGACGTGATTTGAATGTTGCATGCTGGATGCAAAAAACATCCGGAGTTGTAATAAGTTATTAAAATTTTGAATTGCCGTTGTAACAGATGAGTTTTCGTCTGAAACCCTAATACTTCGAAAGAGATTGTCCAGTTTGCACACGAAGTGCATCCAGTTTTTGCGGTGACCCTCTCTACTTTTTTGCACATGCTACTCGGGTGAAATGATGATACCATGCCAAGTTTCAACCTTTTCAGAGTTCATTTGTAGAGCTTTTCAATTGCAGGGGCATTTAGCTGAAAACAAATCAGTAAATGCATTAAAAATAGCAGATTATGTCACAAAGGTTGAAAGTTGATGACGTGGCTTTGAATGGTGCATGCTGAATGCAAAAAACGTCCGAAGTTGTAATAGTTATTAAAATTTTGAATTGCTAGTGTAACAGATGAGTTTTCGTCCGAAACCCGGATACTTCGAAAGATTGTCTAGTTGGTACACGAAGTGCATCCAGTTTTTGCCTTGACCCTTTCTACTTTTTTGCACATGCTATGCGGGTGAAATGATGATACCATGCCAAGGTTCAACCTTTCGAGTTCATTTGTAGAGCTTTCAATTGCAGGGCCATTTAGCTCAAAACAAATCAGTAAATGCATTAAAAATAGCAAATTATGTCACAAAGGGTTGAAAGTTGATGACATGGCTTTGAATGGTGCATGATGAATGCAAAAAACGTCCAGAGTTGTAATAAGTTATTAAAATTTTGAATTGCCGGTGTAACAGAGTTCTCGTCCGAAACCCTGATACTTCGACAGAGATTGTCAAGTTTGTATGCGAAGTGCATCAGTTTTTGCCATGACCCTCTCTACTTTTTTGCACATGCGATGTGGGTGAAATGATGATAACATGCCAAGTTTCAATCTTTTGAGAGTTCATTTGTAGAGCTTTTCAATTTCGGGCCATTTAGGTCAAAACAAATCAGTAAATGCATGAAAAACAACAAATTATGGCGGAAACGGTTGAAAGTTGATGACGTGGCTTTGAATGGTGCATGCTGAATGCAAAAACGCCCGGAGTTGTAATAAGTTATTAAAATTTTGAATTGCCGGTCTAACAGATGAGTTTCGTCCGAAACATTGATACTTCGAAAGAGATTGTCCAGTTTGTATACGAAGTGCATCCAGTTTTTGCCATGACCCTCTCTCCTTTTTTGCACATGCTATGCGGGTGAAATGATGATACCATGCCAAGTTTCAACCTTTTCAGAGTTCATTTGTAGAGCTTTTGAATTGCAGGGCCATTTAGCTCAAAACAAATCAGTAAATGCATTAAAAGTAGCAAATTATGTCACAAAGGGTTGAAAGTTGATGACGTGGCTTTGAATGGTGCATGCTGAATGCAAAAAACGTCCAGAGTTGTAATAAGTTATTAAAATTTTGAATTGCCGGCGTAACAGATGAGTTTTCGTCCGAAACCCTGATACTTCGAAAGAGATTGTCCAGTTTGTACACGAAGTGCATCCAGTTTTTGCCATGACCCTCTTTACTTTTTTGCACATGCTATGCGGGTAAAATGATGATACCATGCCAAGTTTGAACCTTTTCAGAGTTCATTTGTAGAGCTTTTCAATTGCTGGGCCATTTAGCTCAATACAAATCAGTAAATGCATTAAAATAGCAAATTATGTCACAAAGGGTTGAAAGTTGATGACGTGGCTTTGAATGGTGCATGCTGAATGCAAAAAAGTCCAGAGTTGTAATAAGTTATTTAAATTTTGAATTGCCGGTGTAATAGATGAGTTTTCGTCCGAAACCCTGATACTTCGAAAGAGATTGTCCAGTTTGTATGCGAAGTGCATCCAGTTTTTGCCATGACCCTCTCTACTTTTTTGCACATGCTATGCGGGTGAAATGATGATACCATGCCAAGTTTCAACCTTTTCAGAGTTCATTCGTAGAGCTTTTCAATTGTAGGGCCATTTAGCAGAAAACAAATCAGTAAATGCATTAAAAATAGCAGATTATGTCACAAAGGGTTGAAAGTTGATGACGTGGCTTTGAATGGTGCATGCTGAATGCAAAAAACATCCAGAGTTCTAATAAGTTATTAAAATTTTGAATTGCCGGTCTAACAGATTAGTTTGCATCCGAAACCCTGATACTTCGAAAGAGATTGTCCAGTTTGTACACGAAGTGCATCGAGTTTTTGCCATGACCCTCTCTCCTTTTTTGCACATGCTATGCGGGTGAAATGATGATACCATGCCAAGTTTCAACCTTTTCAGAGTTCATTTGTAGAGCTTTTCAACTTCAGGGCTATTTAGCTCAAAACAAATCAGTAAATGCATTAAAAATAGCAAATTATGTCAGACAGGGTTGAAAGTTGATGACGTGGATTTGAATGTTGCATGCTGGATGCAAAAAACATCCGGAGTTGTAATAAGTTATTAAATTTTGAATTGCCGTTGTAACAGATGAGTTTTCGTCTGAAACCCTGATACTTCGAAAGAGATTGTCCAGTTTGCACACGAAGTGCATCCAGTTTTTGCGGTGACCCTCTCTACTTTTTTGCACATGCTACTCGGGTGAAATGATGATACCATGCCAAGTTTCAACCTTTTCAGAGTTCATTCGTAGAGCTTTTCAATTGTAGGGCCATTTAGCAGAAAACAAATCAGTAAATGCATTAAAAATAGCAGATTATGTCACAAAGGGTTGAAAGTTGATGACGTGGCTTTGAATGGTGCATGCTGAATGCAAAAAACATCCAGAGTTCTAATAAGTTATTAAAATTTTGAATTGCCGGTCTAACAGATTAGTTTGCGTCCGAAACCCTGATATTCGAAAGAGATTGTCCAGTTTGTACACGAAGTGCATCGAGTTTTTGCCATGACCCTCTCTCCTTTTTTGCACATGCTATGCGGGTGAAATGATGATACCATGCCAAGTTTCAACCTTTTCAGAGCTCATTTGTAGAGCCTTTGAATTGCAGGGCCATTTAGCTCAAAACAAATCAGTAAATGCATTAAAAGTAGCAAATTATGTCACAAAGGGTTGAAAGTTGATGACGTGGCTTTGAATGGTGCATGCTGAATGCAAAAAACGTCCAGAGTTGTAATAAGTTATTAAAATTTTGAATTGCCGGTGTAATAGATGAGTTTTCATCCGAAACCCTGATACTTCGAAAGAGATTGTCCAGTTTGTATGCGAAGTGCATCCAGTTTTTGCCATGACCCTCTCTACTTTTTTGCACATGCTATGCGGGTGAAATGATGATACCATGCCAAGTTTCAACCTTTTCAGAGTTCATTTGTAGAGCTTTTCAACTTCAAGGCAATTTAGCTCAAAACAAATCAGTAAATGCATTAAAAATAGCAAATTATGTCAGACAGGGTTGAAAGTTGATGACGTGGATTTGAATGTTGCATGCTGGATGCAAAAAACATCCGGAGTTGTAATAAGTTATTAAAATTTTGAATTGCCGTTGTAACAGATGAGTTTTCGTCTGAAACCCTGATACTTCGAAAGAGATTGTCCAGTTTGCACACGAAGTCCATCCAGTTTTTGCGGTGACCCTCTCTACTTTTTTGCACATGCTACTCGGGTGAAATGATGATACCATGCCAAGTTTCAACCTTTTCAGAGTTCATTTGTAGAGCTTTTCAATTGCAGGGCCATTTAGCTGAAAACAAATCAGTAAATGCATTAAAAATAGCAAATTATGTCACAAAGGGTTGAAAGTTGATGACGTGGCTTTGAATGGTGCATGCTGAATGCAAAAAACATCCAGAGTTCTAATAAGTTATTAAAATTTTGAATTGCCGGTCTAACAGATTAGTTTGCGTCCGAAACCCTGATACTTCGAAAGAGATTGTCCAGTTTGTACACGAAGTGCATCCAGTTTTTGCCGTGACCCTCTCTACTTTTTTGCACATGCTATGCGGGTGAAATGATGATACCATCCGAAGTTTCAACCTTTTCAGAGTTCATTTGTAGAGCTTTTCAATTTCAGGGCCATTTAGCTCAAAACAAATCAGTAAATGCGTGAAAAACAACAAATTATGTCGGAAACGGTTGAAAGTTGATGACGTGGCTTTGAATGGTGCATGCTGAATGCAAAAAACGTCCGAAGTTGTAATAAGTTATTAAAAATTTGAATTGCTAGTGTAACAGATGAGTTTTCGTCCGAAACCCGGATACTTCGAAAGAGATTGTCTAGTTGGTACACGAAGTGCATCCAGTTTTTGCCTTGACCCTTTCTACTTTTTTGCACAAGCTATGCGGGTGAAATGATGATACCATGCCAAGTTTCAACCTTTTCAGAGTTCATTTGTAGAGCTTTTCAATTGCAGGGCCATTTAGCTCAAAACAAATCAGTAAATGCATTAAAAATAGCAAATTATGTCACAAAGGGTTGAAAGTTGATGACGTGGCTTTGAATGGTGCATGCTGAATGCAAAAAACGTCAAGAGTAGTAATAAGTTATTTAAATTTTGAATTGCCGGTGTAACAGAGTCCTCGTCCGAAACCCTGATACTTCGATAGAGATTGTCAAGTTTGTATGCGAAGTGCATCCAGTTTTTGCCATGACCCTCTCTACTTTTTTGCACATGCTATGCGGGTGAAATGATGATACCATGCCAAGTTTCACTCTTTTGAGAGTTCATTTGTAGAGCTTTTCAATTTCAGGGCCATTTAGCTCAAAACAAATCAGTAAATGCATGAAAAACAACAAATTATGGCGGAAACGGTTGAAAGTTGATGACGTGGCTTTGAATGGTGCATGCTGAATGCAAAAAAGCCCGGAGTTGTAATAAGTTATTAGAGTTATGAATTGCCGGTCTAACAGATGAGTTTTCGTCCGAAACCCTGATACTTCGAAAGAGATTGTCCAGTTTGTACACGAAGTGGATCAAGTTTTTGCCATGACCCTCTCTCCTTTTTTGCACATGCTATGCGGGTGAAATGATGATACCATGCCAAGTTTCAACCTTTTCAGAGTTCATTTGTAGAGCTTTTGAATTGCAGGGCCATGTAGCTCAAAACAAATCAGTAAATGCATTAAAAGTAGCAAATTATGTCACAAAGGGTTGAAAGTTGATGACGTGGCTTTGAATGGTGCATGCTGAATGCAAAAAACGTCCAAAGTTGTAATAAGTTATTAAAATTTGAATTGCCGGTGTAATAGATGAGTTTTCGTCCGAAACCCTGATACTTCGAAAGAGACTGTCCAGTTTGTATGCGAAGTGCATCCAGTTTTTGCCATGACCCTCTCTACTTTTTTGCACATGCTATGCGGGTGAAATGATGATACCATGCCAAGTTTCAACCTTTTCAGAGTTCATTTGTAGAGCTTTTCAACTTCAGGGCTATTTAGCTCAAAACAAATCAGTAAATGCATTAAAAATAGCAAATTATGTCAGACAGGGTTGAAAGTTGATGACGTGGATTTGAATGTTGCATGCTGGATGCAAAAAACATCCGGAGTTGTAATAAGTTATTAAATTTGAATTGCCGTTGTAACAGATGAGTTTTCCTCTGAAACCCTGATACTTCGAAAGAGATTGTCCAGTTGCACACGAAGTGCATCCAGTTTTTGCGGTGACCCTCTCTACTTTTTTGCACATGCTACTCGGGTGAAATGATGATACCATGCCAAGTTTCAACCTTTTCAGAGTTCATTTGTAGAGCTTTTCAATTGTAGGGCCATTTAGCTGAAAACAAATCAGTAAATGCATTAAAAATAGCAGATTATGTCACAAAGGGTTGAAAGTTGATGATGTGGCTTTGAATGGTGCATCCTGAATGCAAAAAACATCCAGAGTTCTAATAAGTTATTAAAATTTTGAATTGCCGGTCTAACAGATTAGTTTGCGTCCGAAACCCTGATACTTCGAAAGAGATTGTCCAGTTTGTACACGAAGTGCATCCAGTTTTTGCCATGACCCTCTCTCCTTTTTTGCACATGCTATGCGGGTGAAATGATGATACCATGCCAAGTTTCAACCTTTTCAGAGCTCATTTGTAGAGCTTTTGAATTGCAGGGCCATTTAGCTCAAAACAAATCAGTAAATGCATTAAAAGTAGCAAATTATGTCACAAAGGGTTGAAAGTTGATGACGTGGCTTTGAATGGTGCATGCTGAATGCAAAAAACGTCCAGAGTTGTAATAAGTTATTAAAATTTTGAATTGCCGGTGTAATAGATGAGTTTTCGTCCGAAACCCTGATACTTCGAAAGAGATTGTCCAGTTTGTATGCGAAGTGCATCCAGTTTTTGCCATGACCCTCTCTACTTTTTTGCACATGCTATGCGGGTGAAATGATGATACCATGCCAAGTTTCAACCTTTTCAGAGTTCATTTGTAGAGCTTTTCAACTTCAGGGCCATTTAGCTCAAAACAAATCAGTAAATGCATTAAAAATAGCAAATTATGTCAGAAAGGGTTGAAAGTTGATGACGTGGATTTGAATGTTGCATGCTGGATGCAAAAAACATCCGGAGTTGTAATAAGTTATTAAAATTTTGAATTGCCGTTGTAACAGATGAGTTTTCGTCTGAAACCCTAATACTTCGAAAGAGATTGTCCAGTTTGCACACGAAGTGCATCCAGTTTTTGCGGTGACCCTCTCTACTTTTTTGCACATGCTACTCGGGTGAAATGATGATACCATGCCAAGTTTCAACCTTTTCAGAGTTCATTTGTAGAGCTTTTCAACTTCAGGGCCATTTAGCTCAAAACAAATCAGTAAATGCATTAAAAATAGCAGATTATGTCACAAAGGGTTGAAAGTTGATGACGTGGCTTTGAATGGTGCATGCTGAATGCAAAAAACGTCCGAAGTTGTAATAAGTTATTAAAATTTTGAATTGCTAGTGTAACAGATGAGTTTTCGTCCGAAACCCGGATACTTCGAAAGAGATTGTCTAGTTGGTACACGAAGTGCATCCAGTTTTTGCCTTGACCCTTTCTACTTTTTTGCACATGCTATGCGGGTGAAATGATGATACCATGCCAAGGTTCAACCTTTTCGGAGTTCATTTGTAGAGCTTTTCAATTGCAGGGCCATTTAGCTCAAAACAAATCAGTAAATGCATTAAAAATAGCAAATTATGTCACAAAGGGTTGAAAGTTGATGACATGGCTTTGAATGGTGCATGATGAATGCAAAAAACGTCCAGAGTTGTAATAAGTTATTAAAATTTTGAATTGCCGGTGTAACAGAGTTCTCGTCCGAAACCCTGATACTTCGACAGAGATTGTCAAGTTTGTATGCGAAGTGCATCCAGTTTTTGCCATGACCCTCTCTACTTTTTTGCACATGCGATGTGGGTGAAATGATGATAACATGCCAAGTTTCAATCTTTTGAGAGTTCATTTGTAGAGCTTTTCAATTTCGGGGCCATTTAGGTCAAAACAAATCAGTAAATGCATGAAAAACAACAAATTATGGCGGAAACGGTTGAAAGTTGATGACGTGGCTTTGAATGGTGCATGCTGAATGCAAAAAACGCCCGGAGTTGTAATAAGTTATTAAAATTTTGAATTGCCGGTCTAACAGATGAGTTTCGTCCGAAACATTGATACTTCGAAAGAGATTGTCCAGTTTGTATACGAAGTGCATCCAGTTTTTGCCATGACCCTCTCTCCTTTTTTGCACATGCTATGCGGGTGAAATGATGATACCATGCCAAGTTTCAACCTTTTCAGAGTTCATTTGTAGAGCTTTTGAATTGCAGGGCCATTTAGCTCAAAACAAATCAGTAAATGCATTAAAAGTAGCAAATTATGTCACAAAGGGTTGAAAGTTGATGACGTGGCTTTGAATGGTGCATGCTGAATGCAAAAAACGTCCAGAGTTGTAATAAGTTATTAAAATTTTGAATTGCCGGCGTAACAGATGAGTTTTCGTCCGAAACCCTGATACTTCGAAAGAGATTGTCCAGTTTGTACACGAAGTGCATCCAGTTTTTGCCATGACCCTCTTTACTTTTTTGCACATGCTATGCGGGTAAAATGATGATACCATGCCAAGTTTGAACCTTTTCAGAGTTCATTTGTAGAGCTTTTCAATTGCTGGGCCATTTAGCTCAATACAAATCAGTAAATGCATTAAAATAGCAAATTATGTCACAAAGGGTTGAAAGTTGATGACGTGGCTTTGAATGGTGCATGCTGAATGCAAAAAAGTCCAGAGTTGTAATAAGTTATTTAAATTTTGAATTGCCGGTGTAATAGATGAGTTTTCGTCCGAAACCCTGATACTTCGAAAGAGATTGTCCAGTTTGTATGCGAAGTGCATCCAGTTTTTGCCATGACCCTCTCTACTTTTTTGCACATGCTATGCGGGTGAAATGATGATACCATGCCAAGTTTCAACCTTTTCAGAGTTCATTTGTAGAGCTTTTCAACTTCAGGGCCATTTAGCTCAAAACAAATCAGTAAATGCATTAAAAATAGCAAATTATGTCAGAAAGGGTTGAAAGTTGATGACGTGGATTTGAATGTTGCATGCTGGATGCAAAAAACATCCGGAGTTGTAATAAGTTATTAAAATTTTGAATTGCCGTTGTAACAGATGAGTTTTTGTCTGAAACCCTCATACTTCGAAAGAGATTGTCCAGTTTGCACACGAAGTGCATCCAGTTTTTGCGGTGACCCTCTCTCCTTTTTTGCACATGCTACTCGGGTGAAATGATGATACCATGCCAAGTTTCAACCTTTTCAGAGTTCATTTGTAGAGCTTTTCAATTGCAGGGCCATTTAGTTGAAAACAAATCAGTAAATGCATTAAAAATAGCAAATTATGTCACAAAGGGTTGAAAGTTGATGACGTGGATTTGAATGGTGCATGCTGAATGCAAAAAACATCCAGAGTTGTAATAAGTTATTGAAATTTTGAATTGCCGGTCTAACAGATTGGTTTGCGTCCGAAACCCTGATACTTCGAAAGAGATTGTCCAGTTTGTACACGAAGTGCATCCAGTTTTTGCCGTGACCCTCTCTACTTTTTTGCACATGCTATGCGGGTGAAATGATGATACCATGCCAAGTTTCAACCTTTTCAGAGTTCATTTGTAGAGCTTTTCAATTTCAGGGCTATTTAGCTCAAAACAAATCAGTAAATGCGTGAAAAACAACAAATTATGTCGGAAACGGTTGAAAGTTGATGACGTGGCTTTGAATGGTGCATGCTGAATGCAAAAAACGTCCGAAGTTGTAATAAGTTATTAAAAATTTGAATTGCTAGTGTAACAGATGAGTTTTCGTCCGAAACCCGGATACTTCGAAAGAGGTTGTCTAGTTGGTACACGAAGTGCATCCAGTTTTTGCCTTGACCCCTTTCTACTTTTTTGCACATGCTATGCGGGTGAAATGATGATACCATGCCAAGGTTCAACCTTTTCGGAGTTCATTTGTAGAGCTTTTCAATTGCAGGGCCATTTAGCTCAAAACAAATCAGTAAATGCATTAAAAATAGCAAATTATGTCACAAAGGGTTGAAAGATGATGACATGGCTTTGAATGGTGCATGATGAATGCAAAAAACGTCCAGAGTTGTAATAAGTTATTAAAATTTTGAATTGCCGGTGTAACAGAGTTCTCGTCCGAAACCCTGATACTTCGACAGAGATTGTCAAGTTTGTATGCGAAGTGCATCCAGTTTTTGCCATGACCCTCTCTACTTTTTTGCACATGCGATGTGGGTGAAATGATGATAACATGCCAAGTTTCAATCTTTTGAGAGTTCATTTGTAGAGCTTTTCAATTTCTGGGCCATTTAGGTCAAAACAAATCAGTAAATGCATGAAAAACAACAAATTATGGCGGAAACGGTTGAAAGTTGATGACGTGGCTTTGAATGGTGCATGCTGAATGCAAAAAACGCCCGGAGTTGTAATAAGTTATTAAAATTTTGAATTGCCGGTCTAACAGATGAGTTTCGTCCGAAACCCTGATACTTCGAAAGAGATTGTCCAGTTTGTATACGAAGTGCATCCAATTTTTGCCATGACCCTCTCTCCTTTTTTGCACATGCTATGCGGGTGAAATGATGATACCATGCCAAGTTTCAACCTTTTCAGAGTTCATTTGTAGAGCTTTTCAATTGCAGGGCCATTTAGCTCAAAACAAATCAGTAAATGCATTAAAAATAGCAAATTATGTCACAAAGGGTTGAAAGTTGATGACGTGGCTTTGAATGGTGCATGTTGAATGCAAAAAACGTCCAGAGTTGTAATAAGTTATTAAAATTTTGAATTGTCGGTCTAACAGATGAGTTTTCGTCCGATACCTTGATACTTCGGAAGAGATTGTCCAGTTTGTACACGAAGTGCATCCAGTTTTTGCCATGACCCTCTCTCCTTTTTTGCACGTGCTATGAGGGTGAAATGATGATACCATGCCAAGTTTCAACCTGTTCAGAGTTCATTTGAAGAGCTTTTGCATTGCAGGGCCATTTAGGTCAAAAAAAATCAGTAAATGCATTAAAAATAGAAAATTATGTCACAAAGGGTTGAAAGTTGATGACGTGGCTTCGAATGGTGCATGCTGAATGCAAAAAACGTCCAGAGTTGTAATAAGTTATTAAAATTTTGAGTTGCCGGTGTAACAGATGAGTTTTCGTCCGAAACCCTAATACTTCGAAAGAGATTGTACACGAAGTGCATCCAGTTTTTTCCATGACCCTCTCTACTTTTTTGCACATGCTATGCGGGTGAAATGATGATACCATGCCAAGTTTCAACCTCTTTAGAGTTCATTTATAGAGCTTTTCAACTTCAGGGCCATTTAGCTCAAAACAAATCAGTAAATGCATTAAAAATAGCAAAATATGTCAGAAAGGGTTGAAAGTTGATGACGTGGATTTGAATGCTGCATGCTGGATGCAAAAAACATCAGTAGTTGTAATAAGTTATTAAAATTTTGAATTGCCGGTGTAACAGATGAGTTTTCGTCCGAAACCCTGATACTTCGGAAGAGATTGTCCAGTTTGCACACGAAGTGCATCCAGTTTTTGCGGTGACCCTCTCTACTTTTTTGCACATGTTATGCGGGTGAAATGATGATTCCATGCCAAGTTTCAACCTTTTCAGAGTTCATTTGTAGAGCTTTTCAATTGCAGGGCTATTTAGCTCAAAACAAATCAGTAAATGCATTGAAAATAGCAAATTATGTCAGAAAGGGTTGAAATTGATGAGGTGGCTTTGAATGGTGCATGCTGAATGCAAAAGACGTCCAGAGTTGTAATAAGTTATTTAAATTTTGAATTGCCGGTGTAACAGAGTTTTTGTTCGAAACCCTAATACTTCGAAAGAGATTGTCCAGTTGGTACACGAAGTGTATCCAGTTTTTGCCTTGACCCTTTCTACTTTTTTGCACATGCTATGCGGGTGAAATGATGATACCATGCCAAGTTTCAACCTTTTCAGAGTTCATTTGTATAGGTTTTCAATTGCAGGGCCATTTAGCTCAAAACAAATCAGTAAATGCATTAAAATAGCAAATTATGTCACAAAGGGTTGAAAGTTGATGACGTGGCTTTGAATGGTGCATGCTGAATGCAAAAAACGTCCAGATTTGTAATAAGTTATTAAAATTTTGAATTGCTGGTGTAACAGAGTTTTCGTCCGAAACCCTGATACTTCGAAAGAGATTGTCAAGTTTGTATGCGAAGTGCATCCAGTTTTTTCCATGACCCTCTCTACTTTTTTGCACATGCTATGCGGTTGAAATAATGATACCATGCCAAGTTTCAACCTTTTCAGAGTTCATTTGTAGAGCTTTTGAATTTCAGGGCCATTTAGGTCAAAACAAATCAGTAAATGCATGAAAAACAACAAATTATGGCGGAAACGGTTGAAAGTTGATGACGTGGCTTTGAATGGTGCATGCTGAATGCAAAAAACGCCCGGAGTTGTAATAAGTTATTAAAAAATTTAATAGCCGGTCTAACAGATGAGTTTTTGTCCGAAACCCTGATACTTCGAAAGAGATTGTCCCGTTTATACACGAAGTGCATCCAGCTTTTGCCATGACCCTCTCTACTTTTTTGCCCATGCTATGCGGGTGAAATGATGATACCATGCCAAGTTTCAACCTTTTGAGAGTTCATTTGTAGAGCTTTTCAATTGCATGGCCATTTAGCTCAATACAAATCAGTAAATGCATTAAAAATAGCAAATTATGTCACAAAGGGTTGAAAGTTGATGACGTGGCATTGAATGGTGCGTGTTGGATGCAAAAAACGTCTAGAGTTGTAATAAGTTATTAAAATTTTGAATTTCCGGTGTAACAGATGAGTTTTCATCCGAAACCCTGATACTTCGAAAGAGATTATCCAGTTTGTACACGAAGTGTATCCAGTTTTTGCCTTGACCCTTTCTACTATTTTACACATGCTATGCGGGTGAAATGACGATACCATGCCAAGTTTCAACCTTTTCTGAGTTCATTTGTAGAGCTGTTCAAGTTCAGGGCCATTTAGCTCAAAACAAATCAGTAAATGCATGAAAAACAACAAATTATGGCGGAAACGGTTGAATGTTGATGACGTGGCTTTGAATGGTGCATGCTGAATGCAAAAAATGCCCGGAGTTGTAATAAGTTATTAAAATTTTGAATTGTCGGTCTAACAGATGAGTTTTCATCCGAAACCCTGATACTTCGAAAGAGATTGTCCAGTTTATACACGAAGTGCATCCAGTTTTTGCAATGACCCTCTCTACTTTTTTGCACATGCTATGCGGGTGAAATGATGATACCATGCCAAGTTTCAACCTTTGCAGAGTTCATTTGTAGAGCTTTTCAGTTGCAGGGCCATTTAGCTCAAAACAAATCAGTAAATGCGTTAAAAATAGCAAATTATGTCACAAAGCGTTGAAAGGTGATGACGTGGCTTTGAATGGTGCATGCTGAATGCAAAAAACGTCTAGAGTTGTAATAAGTTATTAAAATTTTGAATTGCCGGTGTAACAGATGAGTTTTCGTCCGAAACCCTGATACTTCGAAAGAGATTGTCCAGTTTGTACATGAAGTGCATCCAGTTTTTGCCATGACCCTCTTTACTTTTTTGCACATGCTATGCGGGTGAAATGATGATACCATGCCAAGTTTGAACCTTTTCAGAGTTCATTTGTAGAGCTTTTCAATTGCAGGGCCATTTAGCTCAAAACAAATCAGTAAATGCATTAAAATAGCAAATTATGTCACAAAGGATTGAAAGTTGATGACGTGGCTTTGAATGGTGCATGCTGAATGCAAAAAACGTCCAGAGTTGTAATAAGTTATTAAAATTTTGAATTGCCGGTGTAACAGATGAGTTTTCGTCCGAAACCCTGATACTTCGAAAGAGATTGTCCAGTTTGTACACGAAGTGCATCCAATTTTTGCCATGACCCTCTCTACTTTTTTGCACATGCTATGCGGGTGAAATGATGATACCATGCCAACTTTCCACCTTTTCAGAGTTCATTTGTAGAGCTTTTCATTTGCAGGGCCATTTAGCTCAAAACAAATCAGTAAATGCATTAAAAATAGCAGATTATGTCACAAAGGGTTGAAAGTTGATGACGTGGCTTTGAATGGTGCAT
Organism: Aegilops tauschii subsp. strangulata; assembly: GCF_002575655.3. Classification (NCBI taxonomy): domain Eukaryota; kingdom Viridiplantae; phylum Streptophyta; class Magnoliopsida; order Poales; family Poaceae; genus Aegilops; species Aegilops tauschii. The sequence goes on along the minus strand of NW_027333318.1, from coordinate 23,936 downwards.
GCTGAATGCAAAAAACGTCCAAAATTGTAATAAGTTATTAAAATTTTGAATTGCCGGTGTAACAGATGAGTTTCCGCCCGAAACCCTGATACTTCAAAAGAGATTGTCAAGTTTGTACACGAAGTGCATCCAGTTTTTGCCGTGACCCTCTCTACTTTTTTGCACATGCTATGCGGTTGAAATAATGATACCATGCCAAGTTTCAACCTTTTCAGAGTTCATTTGTAGAGCTTTTCAATTTCAGGGCCATTTAGCTCAAAACAAATCAGTAAATGCATTAAAAACAACAAATTATGGCGGAAACGGTTGAAAGTTGATGACGTGGCTTTGAATGGTGCATGCTGAATGCAAAAAACGCCCGGAGTTGTAATAAGTTATTAAAATTTTGAATTGTCGGTCTAACAGATGAGTTTTCGCCCGAAACACGGATACTTCGAAAGAGATTGTCCAGTTTATACACGAAGTGCATCCAGTTTTTGCCATGACCCTCTCTACTTTTTTGCACATGCTATGCGGGTGAAATGATGATACCATGCCAAGTTTCAACGTTTTCAGAGTTCATTTGTAGAGCTTTTCAATTGCAGGGCCATTTAGCTGAAAACAAATCAGTAAATGCATTAAAAATAGCAAATTATGTCAGAAAGGGTTGAAAGGTGATGACGTGGCTTTGAATGGTGCGTGCTGAATGCAAAAAACGTCTAGAGTTGTAATAAGTTATTAAAATTTTGAATTGCCGGTGTAACAGATGAGTTTTCGTCCGAAACCCTGATACTTCGAAAGAGATTGTCCAGTTTGTACATGAAGTGCATCCAGTTTTTGCCATGTCCCTCTTTACTTTTTTGCACATGCTATGCGGGTGAAATGATGATACCATGCCAAGTTTCAACCTTTTCAGAGTTCATTTGAAGAGCTTTTCAATTGCAGGGCCATTTAGCTCAAATCAAATCAGTAAATGCATTAAAATAGCAAATTATGTCACAAAGGGTTGAATGTTGATGACGTGGCTTTGAATGGTGCATGCTGAATGCAAAAAACGTCCAGAGTTGTAATAAGTTATTAAAATTTTGAATTGCCGGTGTAACAGATGAGTTTTCGTCCGAAACCCTGATACTTCGAAAGAGATTGTCCAGTTTGTACATGAAGTGCATCCAGTTTTTGCCATGACCCTATTTACTTTTTTGCACATGCTATGCGGGTGAAATGATGATACCATGCCAAGTTTGAACCTTTTCAGAGTTCATTTGTAGAGCTTTTCAATTGCAGGGCCATTTAGCTCAAAACAAATCAGTAAATGCATTAAAATAGCACATTATGTCACAAAGGGTTGAAAGTTGATGACGTGGCTTTGAATGGTGCATGCTGAATGCAAAAAACGTCCAGAGTTGTAATAAGTTATTAAAATTTTGAATTGCCGGTGTAACAGATGAGTTTTCGTCCGAAACCCTGATACTTCGAAAGAGATTGTCCAGTTTGTACATGAAGTGCATCCAGTTTTTGCCATGACCCTCTCTACTTTTTTGCACATGCTATGCGGGTGAAATGATGATACCATGCCAAGTTTCCACCTTTTCAGAGTTCATTTGTAGAGCTTTTCAATTGCAGGGCCATTTAGCTCAAAACAAATCAGTAAATGCATTAAAAATAGCAGATTATGTCACAAAGGGTTGAAAGTTGATGACGTGGCTTTGAATGGTGCATGCTGAATGCAAAAAACATCCAGAATAGTAATAAGTTATTAAAATTTTGAATTGCCGGTGTAACAGAGTTTTCGTCCGAAACCCTGATACTTCAAAAGAGATTGTCAAGTTTGTATGCGAAGTGCATCCAGTTTTTGCCATGACCCTCTCTACTTTTTTGCACATGCTATGCGGTTGAAATAATGATACCATGCCAAGTTTCAACCTTTTCAGAGTTCATTTTTAGAGCTTTTCAATTTCAGGGCCATTTAGCTCAAAACAAATCAGTAAATGCATGAAAAACATCAAATTATGGCGGAAACGGTTGAAAGTTGATGACGTGGCTTTGAATGGTGCATGCTGAATGCAAAAAACGCCTGGAGTTGTAATAAGTTATTAAAATTTTGAATTGTCGGTCTAACAGATGAGTTTTTGCCCGAAACCCTGATACTTCGAAAGAGATTGTCCAGTTTATACACGAAGTGCATCCAGTTTTTGCCATGACCCTCTCTACTTTTTTGCACATGCTATGCGGGTGAAATGATGATACCATGCCAAGTTTCAACGTTTTCAGAGTTCATTTGTAGAGCTTTTCAATTGTAGGGCCATTTAGCTCAAAACAAATCAGTAAACGCATTAAAAATAGCAAATTATGTCACAAAGGGTTGAAAGGTGATGACGTGGCTTTGAATAGTGCGTGCTGAATGCAAACAATGTCTAGAGTTGTAATAAGTTATTAAAATTTTGAATTGCCGGTGTAACAGATGAGTTTTCGTCCGAAACCCTAATACTTCGAAAGAGATTGTCAAGTTTGTACATGAAGTGCATTCAGTTTTTGTCATGTCCCTCTTTACTTTTTTGCACATGCTATGCGGGTGAAATGATGATACCATGCCAAGTTTCAACCTTTTCAGAGTTCATTTGAAGAGCTTTTCAATTGCAGGGCCATTTAGCTCAAAACAAATCAGTAAATGCATTAAAATAGCAAATTATGTCACAAAGGGTTGAAAGTTGATGACGTGGCTTTGAATGGTGCATGCTGAATGCAAAAAACGTCCAGAGTTGTAATAAGTTATTAAAATTTTGAATTGCCGGTGTAACAGATGAGTTTTCGTCTGAAACCCTGATACTTCGAAAGAGATTGTCCAGTTTTTACACGAAGTGCATTCAGTTTTTGCCATGACCCTCTCTACTTTTTTGCACATGCTATGCGGGTGAAATGATGATACCATGCCAAGTTTCCACCTTTTCAGAGTTCATTTGTAGAGCTTTTCAATTGCAGGGCCATTTAGCTCAAAACAAATCAGTAAATGCATTAAAAATAGCAGATTATGTCACAAAGGGTTGAAAGTTGATGACGTGGCTTTGAATGGTGCATGCTGAATGGAAAAAAGTCCAGAGTTGTAATAAGTTATTTAAATTTTGAATTGCCGGTGTAACAGATGAGTTTTCGTCTAAAACCCCGATACTTCGAAAGAGATTGTCCAGTTGGTACACGAAGTTTATCCAGTTTTTGCCTTGACCCTTTCTACTTTTTTGCACATGCTATGCGGGTGAAATGATGATACCATGCCAAGTCTCAACCTTTTCAGAGTTCATTTGTATAGGTTTTCAATTGCAGGGCCATTTAGCTCAAAACAAATTAGTAAATGCATTAAAAATAGCAAATTATGTCACAAAGGGTTGAAAGTTGATGACGTGGCTTTGGATGGTGAATGCTGAATGCGAAAAACGTCCAAAATTGTAATAAGTAATTAAAATTTTGAATTGCGGGTGTAACAGAGTTTTCGTCTGAAACCCTGATACTTCGAAAGAGATTGTCATGTTTGTATGCGAAGTGCATCCAGTTTTTGCCATGACCCTCTCTACTTTTTTGCACATGCGATGCGGTTGAAATAATGATACCATGACAAGTTTCAACCTTTTCAGAGTTCATTTTTAGAGCTTTTCAATTTCAGGGCCATTTAGCTCAAAACAAATCAGTAAATGCATGAAAAACAACAAATTATGGCGGAAACGGTTGAAAGTTGATGACATGGCTTTGAATAGTGCATGCTGAATGCAAAAAACGCCCGGAGTTGTAATAAGTTATTAAATTTTTTAATTGCCGGTCTAACAGATGAGTTTTCGTCCGAAACCCTGATACTTCGAAAGAGATTGTCCAGTTTATACACGAAGTGCATCCAGTTTTTGCCATGACCCTCTCTACTTTTTTGGACATGCTATGCCGGTGAAATGATGATACCATGCCAAGTTTGAACATTTTCTGAGTTCATTTGTAGAGCTTTTCAATTGCAGGGCCATTTAGCTCAAAACAAATCAGTAAATGCATTAAAAATAGCAAATTATGTCACAAAGGGTTGAAAGTTGATGACGTGGCTTTGAATGGTGCATGCTGAATGCAAAAAACGTCCAGAGTTGCAATAAGTTATTAAAATTTTGAATTGCCGGTGTAACAGAGTTGGTACACGAAGTGTATCCAGTTTTGGCCTTGACCCTTTCTACTTTTTTGCACATGCTATGCGGGTGAAATGATGATACCATGCCAAGTTTCAATCTTTTCAGAGTTCATTTGTAGGGCTTTTCAATTTCAGGGCCATTTAGCTCAAAACAAATAAGTAAATGCATGAAAAGCAACAAATTATTGCGGAAACGGTTGAAAGTTGATGACGTGGCTTTGAATGGTGCATGCTCAATGCAAAAAACGCCCGGAGTTGTAATAGATTATTAAAATTTTGAATTGTCGGTCTAACAGATGAGTTTTCGTTCCAAACCCTGATACATCAAAAGAGATTGCCCAGTTTGTACGCGAAGTGCATCCAGTTTTTGCCATGACCCTCTCTACTTTTTTGCACATGCTATGCGGGTGAAATGATGATACCATGCGAAGTTTCAACCTTTTAAGAGTTCATTTGTAGAGCTTTTCAATTTTAGGGCCATTTAGCTCAAAACAAATCAGTAAATGCATTAAAAATAGCAAATTATGTCACAAAGGGTTGAAATTTGATGACGTGGCTTTGAATGTTGTATGCTGGATGCAAAAAGCATCCGGAGTTGTAATAAGTTATTAAAATTTTGAATTGCCGGTGTAACAGATGAGTTTTCGTTTGAAACCCTGATACTTCGAAAGAGATTGTCCAGTTTGCACACGAAGTGCATGCAGTTTTTGCAATGACCCTCTCTACTTTTTTGAACATGCTATGCGGGTGAAATGATGATACCATGCCAAGTTTCAACCTTTTCAGAGTTCATTTGTAGAGCTTTTGCATTGCAGGTCCATTTAGCTCAAAACAAATCAGTAAATGCATTAAAAATAGCAAATTATGTCACAAAGGGTTGAAAGTTGATGACGTGGCTTTGAATGGTGCATGCTGAATGCAAAAAACGTCCAGAGTTGTAATTAGTTATTAAAATTTTGAATTGCCGGTGTAACAGATGAGTTTTCGTCTAAAACCCCGATACTTCGAAAGAGATTGTCCAGTTTGTACACGAAGTGCATCCAGTTTTTGCCATGACCCTCTCTACTTTTTTGCACATGCTATGCGGGTGAAATGATGATACCATGCCAAGTTTCAACCTTTTCAGAGTTCATTTGTAGAGCTTTTCAATTGCAGGGCCATTTAGCTCAAAACAAATCAGTAAATGCATTAAAAATAGCAAATTATGTCCGAAAGGGTTGAAAGTTGATGACGTGGCTTTGAATGGTGCATGCTGAATGCAAAAAACGTCCAGAATTGTAATAAGTTATTAAAATTTTGAATTGCCGGTGTAACAGATGAGTTTTCGTCCGAAACCCTGATACTTCGAAAGAGATTGTCCAGTTTGTACACGAAGTGCATCCAGTTTTTGCCATGACCATCTCTACTTTTTTGCACATGCTATGCCGGTGAAATGATCATACCATGCCAAGTTTGAACCTTTTCAGAGTTCATTTGTAGAGCTTTTCAATTGCAGGGCCATTTAGCTCAAAACAAATCAGTAAATGCATTAAAAATAGCAAATTATGTCACAAAGGGTTGAAAGTTGATGACGTGGCTTTGAATGGTGCATGCTGAATGCAAAAAACGTCCAGAGTTGCAATAAGTTATTAAAATTTTGAATTGCCGGTGTAACAGATGAGTTTTCGTCTAAAACCCCGATACTTCGAAAGAGATTGTCCAGTTTGTACACGAAGTGCATCCAGTTTTTGCCATGACCCTCTCTACTTTTTTGCACATGCTATGCGGGTGAAATGATGATACCATGCCAAGTTTCAACCTTTTCAGAGTTCATTTGTTGAGCTTTTCAATTGCAGGGCCATTTAGCTCAAAACAAATCAGTAAATGCATTAAAATAGCAAATTATGTCACAAAGGGTTGAAAGTTGATGACGTGGCTTTGAATGGTGCATGCTGAATGCAAAAAACGTCCAGAGTTGTAAAAAGTTATTAAAATTTTGAATTGCCGGTGTAACAGATGAGTTTTCGTCCGAAACCCTAATACTTCGAAAGAGATTGTCCAGATTGTACACGAAGTGTATCCAGTTTTTGCCATGACCCTCTTTACTTTTTTGCACATGCTATGCGGGTAAAATGATGATACCATGCCAAGTTTGAACCTTTTCAATGTTCATTTGTAGAGCTTTCAATTGCAGGGCCATTTAGCTCAATACAAATCAGTAAATGCATTAAAATAGCAAATTATGTCACAAAGGGTTGAAAGTTGATGACGTGGCTTTGAATGGTGCATGCTGAATGCAATAAACGTCCAGAGTTGTAATAAGTTATTAAAATTTTGAATTGCCGGTGTAACAGATGAGTTTTCGTCCGAAACCCTGATACTTCGAAAGAGATTGTCCAGTTTGTACACGAAGTGCATCCAGTTTTTGCCATGACCCTCTCTACTTTTTTGCACATGCTATGCGGGTGAAATGATGGTACCATGCCAAGTTTCCACCTTTTCATAGTTCATTTGTAGAGCTTTTCAATTGCAGGGCCATTTAGCTCAAAACAAATCAGTAAATGCATTAAAAATAGCAGATTATGTCACAAAGGGTTGAAAGTTGACGACGTGGCTTTGAATGGTGGATGCTGAATGCAAAAAACGTCCAGAATTGTAATAAGTTATTAAAATTTTGAATTGCCGGTGTAACAGAGTTTTCGTCCGAAACCCTGATACTTCAAAAGAGATTGTCAAGTTTGTATGCGAAGTGCATCCAGTTTTTGCCATGACCCTCTCTACTTTTTTGCACATGATATGCGGTTGAAATAATGATACCATGCCAAGTTTCAACCTTTTCAGAGTTCATTTGTAGAGCTTTTCAATTTCAGAGCCATTTAGCTAAAAACAAATCAGTAAATGCATGAAAAACAACAAATTATGGCGCAAACGGTTAAAAGTTGATGACGTGGCTTTGAATGTTGCATGCTGAATGCAAAAAACGCCCGGAGTTGTAATAAGTTATTAAAATTTTGAATTGTCGGTCTAACAGATGAGTTTTCGTCCGGAACCCTGATATTTCGAAAGAGATTGTCCAGTTTGCACACGAAGTGCATCCAGTTTTTTCCATGACCCTCTCTACTTTTTTGCACATGCTATGCGGGTGAAATGATGGTACCATGCCAAGTTTCCACCTTTTCAGAGTTCATTTGTAGAGCTTTTCAATTGCAGGGCCATTTAGCTCAAAACAAATCAGTAAATGCATTAAAAATAGCAGATTATGTCACAAAGGGTTGAAAGTTGATGACGTGGCTTTGAATGGTGCATGCTGAATGCAAAAAACGTCCAGAATTGTAATAAGTTATTAAAATTTTGAATTGCCGGTCTAACAGATGAGTTTCCGTCCGAAACCCTGATACTTCGAAAGAGATTGTCCAGTTTGTACACGAAGTGCATCCAGTTTTTGCCATGACCCTCTCTACTTTTTTGCACATGCTATGCCCGTGAAATGATGATACCATGCCAAGTTTGAACCTTTTCAGGGTCCATTTGTAGAGCTTTTCAATTGCAGGGCCATTTAGCTCAAAACAAATCAGTAAATGCATTAAAAATAGCAAATTATGTCAGAAAGGGTTGAAAGTTGATGACGTGGCTTTGAATGGTGCATGCTGAATGCAAAAAACGTCCAGAGTTGTAATAAGTTATTAAAATTTTGAATTGCCGGCGTAACAGATGAGTTTTCGTCCGAAACCCTGATACTTCGAAAGAGATTGTCCAGTTTGTACACGAAGTGCATCCAGTTTTTGCCATGACCCTCTTTACTTTTTTGCACATGCTATGCAGGTAAAATGATGATACCATGCCAAGTTTGAACCTTTTCAGAGTTCATTTGTAGAGCTTTTCAATTGCTGGGCCATTTAGCTCAATACAAATCAGTAAATGCATTAAAATAGCAAATTATGTCACAAAGGGTTGAAAGTTGATGACGTGGCTTTGAATGGTGCATGCTGAATGCAAAAAACGTCCACAGTTGTAATAAGTTATTAAAATTTTGAATTGCCGGCGTAACAGATGAGTTTTCGTCCGAAACCCGGATACTTCGAAAGAGATTGTCCAGTTTGTACACGAAGTGCATCCATTTTTTGCCATGACCCTCTCTACTTTTTTGCACATGCTATGCGGGTGAAATGATGATACCATGCCAAGTTTCAACCTTTTCAGAGTTCATTTGTAGAGCTTTTCAATTGCAGGGCCATTTAGCTCAAAACAAATCAGTAAATGCATTAAAAATAGCAAATTATTTCAGAAAGGGTTGAAAGTTGATGACGTGGCTTTGAATGGTGCCTGCTGAATGCAAAAAACGTCCAGAATTGTAATAAGTTATTAAAATTTTGAATTGCCGGTGTAACAGATGAGTTTTCGTCCGAAACCCTGATACTTCGAAAGAGATTGTCCAGTTTGTACACGAAGTGCATCCAGTTTTTGCCATGACCCTCTCTACTTTTTTGCACATGCTATGCGGGTGAAATGATGGTACCATGCCAAGTTTCCACCTTGTCAGAGTTCATTTGTAGAGCTTTTCAATTGCAGGGCCATTTAGCTCAAAACAAATCAGTAAATGCATTAAAAATAGCAGATTATGTCACAAAGGGTTGAAAGTTGACGGCGTGGCTTTGAATGGTGCATGCTGAATGCAAAAAACGTCCAGAATTGTAATAAGTTATTAAAATTTTGAATTGCCGGTGTAACAGAGTTTTCGTCCGAAACCCTGATACTTCAAAAGAGATTGTCAAGTTTGTATGCGAAGTGCATCCAGTTTTTGCCATGACCCTCTCTACTTTTTTGCACATGCTATGCGGTTGAAATAATGATACCATGCCAAGTTTCAACCTTTTCAGAGTTCATTTGTAGAGCTTTTCAATTTCAGAGCCATTTAGCTAACAACAAATCAGTAAATGCATGAAAAACAACAAATTATGGCGCAAACGGTTGAAAGTTGATGACGTGGCTTTGAATGGTGCATGCTGAATGCAAAAAACGCCCGGAGTTGTAATAAGTTATTAAAATTTTGAATTGTCGGTCTAACAGATGAGTTTTCGTCCGAAACCCTGATACTTCGAAAGAGATTGTCCAGTTTATACACGAAGTGCATCCAGTTTTAGCCATGACCCTCTCTACTTTTTTGCACATGCTATGCGGGTGAAATGATGATACCATGCCAAGTTTCAGCGTTTTCAGAGTTCATTTGTAGAGCTTTTCAATTGCAGGGCCATTTAGCTCAAAACAAATCAGTAAATGCATGAAAAACAACAAATTATTGCGGAAACGATTGAAAGTTGATGACGTGGCTTTGAATGGTGCATGCTCAATGCAAAAAACGCCCGGAGTTGTAATAGATTATTAAAATTTTGAATTGTCGGTCTAACAGATGAGTTTTCGTTCGAAACCCTGATACTTCAAAAGAGATTGCCCAGTTTGTACGCGAAGTGCATCCAGTTTTTGCCATGACCCTCTCTACTTTTTTGCACATGCTATGCGGGTGAAATGATGATACCATGCGAAGTTTCAACCTTTTCAGAGTTCATTTGTAGAGCTTTTCAATTTCAGGGCCATTTAGCTCAAAATAAATCAGTAAATGCATTAAAAATAGCAAATTATGTCACAAAGGGTTGAAATTTGATGACGTGGCTTAGAATGTTGCATGCTGGATGCAAAAAACATCCGCAGTTGTAATAAGTTATTAAAATTTTGAATTGCCGGTGTAACAGATGAATTTTCGTTTGAAACCCTGATACTTCGAAAGAGATTGTCCAGTTTGCACACGAAGTGCATCCAGTTTTTGCCATGACCCTCTCTACTTTTTTGCACATGCTATGCGGGTGAAATGATGGTACCATGCCAAGTTTCCACCTTTTCAGAGTTCATTTGTAGAGCTTTTCAATTGCAGGGCCATTTAGCTCAAAACAAATCAGTAAATGCATTAAAAATAGCAGATTATGTCACAAAGGGTTGAAAGTTGATGACGTGGCTTTGAATGGTGCATGCTGAATGCAAAAAACGTCCAGAATTGTAATAAGTTATTAAAATTTTGAATTGCCGGTCTAACAGATGTGTTTTCGTCCGAAACCCTGATACTTCGAAAGAGATTGTCCAGTTTGTACACGAAGTGCATCCAGTTTTTGCCATGACCCTCTCTACTTTTTTGCACATGCTATGCCGGTGAAATGATGATACCATGCCAAGTTTGAACCTTTTCAGGGTCCATTTGTAGAGCTTTTCAATTGCAGGGCCATTTAGCTCAAAACAAATCAGTAAATGCATTAAAAATAGCAGATTATGTCACAAAGGGTTGAAAGTTGATGACGTGGCTTTGAATGGTGCATGCTGAATGCAAAAAACGTCCAGAATTGTAATAAGTTATTAAAATTTTGAATTGCCGGTCTAACAGATGTGTTTTCGTCCGAAACCCTGATACTTCGAAAGAGATTGTCCAGTTTGTACACGAAGTGCATCCAGTTTTTGCCATGACCCTCTCTACTTTTTTGCACATGCTATGCGGGTGAAATGATGGTACCATGCCAAGTTTGAACCTTTTCAGGGTCCATTTGTAGAGCTTTTCAATTGCAGGGCCATTTAGCTCAAAACAAATCAGTAAATGCATTAAAAATAGCAAATTATGTCAGAAAGGGTTGAAAGTTGATGACGTGGCTTTGAATGGTGCATGCTGAATGCAAAAAACGTCCAGAGTTGTAATAAGTTATTAAAATTTTGAATTGCCGGCGTAACAGATGAGTTTTCGTCCGAAACCCTGATACTTCGAAAGAGATTGTCCAGTTTGTACACGAAGTGCATCCAGTTTTTGCCATGACCCTCTTTACTTTTTTGCACATGCTATGCGGGTAAAATGATGATACCATGCCAAGTTTGAACCTTTTCATAGTTCATTTGTAGAGCTTTTCAATTGCTGGGCCATTTAGCTCAATACAAATCAGTAAATGCATTAAAATAGCAAATTATGTCACAAAGGGTTGAAAGTTGATGACGTGGCTTTGAATGGTGCATGCTGAATGCAAAAAACGTCCACAGTACTAATAAGTTATTAAAATTTTGAATTGCCGGTGTAACAGATGAGTTTTCGTCCGAAACCCTGATACTTCGAAAGAGATTGTCCAGTTTGTACACGAAGTGCATCCAGTTTTTGCCATGACCCTCTCTACTTTTTTGCACATGCTATGCAGGTGAAATGATGGTACCATGCCAAGTTTCCACCTTGTCAGAGTTCATTTGTAGAGCTTTTCAATTGCAGGGCCATTTAGCTCAAAACAAATCAGTAAATGCATTAAAAATAGCAGATTATGTCACAAAGGGTTGAAAGTTGACGACGTAGCTTTGAATGGTGCATGCTGAATGCAAAAAACGTCCAGAATTGTAATAAGTTATTAAAATTTTGAATTGCCGGTGTAACAGAGTTTTCGTCCGAAACCCTGATTCTTCAAAAGAGATTGTCAAGTTTGTATGCGAAGTGCATCCAGTTTTTGCCATGATCCTCTCTACTTTTTTGCACATGCTATGCGGTTGAAATAATGATACCATGCCGAGTTTCAACATTTTCAGAGTTCATTTGTAGAGCTTTTCAATTTCAGAGCCATTTAGCTAAAAACAAATCAGTAAATGCATGAAAAACAACAAATTATGGCGCAAACGGTTGAAAGTTGATGACGTGGCTTTGAATGGTGCATGCTGAATGCAAAAAACGCCCGGAGTTGTAATAAGTTATTAAAATTTTGAATTGTCGGTCTAACAGATGAGTTTTCGTCCAAAACCCTGATACTTCGAAAGAGATTGTCCAGTTTATACACGAAGTGCATCCAGTTTTAGCCATGACCCTCTCTACTTTTTTGCACATGCTATGCGGGTGAAATGATGATACCATGCCAAGTTTCAGCGTTTTCAGAGTTCATTTGTAGAGCTTTTCAATTGCAGGGCCATTTAGCTCAAAACAAATCAGTAAATGCATGAAAAACAACAAATTATTGCGGAAACGGTTGAAAGTTGATGACGTGCCTTTGAATGGTGCATGCTCAATGCAAAAAAGCCCGGAGTTGTAATAGATTATTAAAATTTTGAATTGTCGGTCTAACAGATGAGTTTTCGTTCGAAACCCTGATACTTCAAAAGAGATTGCCCAGTTTGTACGCGAAGTGCATCCAGTTTTTGCCATGACCCTCTCTACTTTTTTGCACATGCTATGCGGGTGAAATGATGATACCATGCGAAGTTTCAACCTTTTCAGAGATCATTTGTAGAGCTTTTCAATTTCAGGGCCATTTAGCTCAAAATAAATCAGTAAATGCATTAAAAATAGCAAATTATGTCACAAAGGGTTGAAATTTGATGACGTGGCTTTGAATGTTGCATGCTGGATGCAAAAAACATCCGGAGTTGTAATAAGTTATTAAAATTTTGAATTGCCGGTGTAACATATGAGTTTTCGTTTGAAACCCTGATACTTCGAAAGAGATTGTCCAGTTTGCACACGAAGTGCATCCAGTTTTTGCAGTGACCCTCTCTACTTTTTTGCACATGCTATGCGGGTGAAATGATGATACCATGCAAAGTTTCAACAATTTCAGAGTTCATTTGTAGAGCTTTTCAATTGCAGGGCCATTTAGCTCAAAACAAATCAGTAAATGCATTAAAAATAGCAAATTATGTCACAAAGGGTTGAAAGTTGATGACGTGGCTTTGAATGGTGCACGCTGAATGCAAAAAAGTCCAGAGTTGTAATTAGTTATTAAAATTTTGAATTGCCGGTGTAACAGATGAGTTTTCGTCTAAAACCCCGATACTTCGAAAGAGATTGTCCAGTTTGTACACTAAGTGCATCCAGTTTTTGCCATGACCCTCTCTACTTTTTTGCACATGCTATGCGGGTGAAATGATGATACCATGCCAAGTTTCAACCTTTTCAGAGTTCATTTGTAGAGCTTTTCAATTGCAGGGCCATTTAGCTCAAAACAAATCAGTAAATGCATTAAAAATAGCAAATTATGTCAGAAAGGGTTGAAAGTTGATGACGTGGCTTTGAATGGTGCATGCTGAATGCAAAAAACGTCCAGAGTTGTAATAAGTTATTAAAATTTTGAATTGCCGGCGTAACAGATGAGTTTTCGTCCGAAACCCTGATACTTCGAAAGAGATTGTCCAGTTTGTACACGAAGTGCATCCAGTTTTTGCCATGACCCTCTTTACTTTTTTGCACATGCTATGCGGGTAAAATGATGATACCATGCCAAGTTTGAACCTTTTCAGAGTTCATTTGTAGAGCTTTTCAATTGCTGGGCCATTTAGCTCAATACAAATCAGTAAATGCATTAAAATAGCAAATTATGTCACAAAGGGTTGAAAGTTGATGACGTGGCTTTGAATGGTGCATGCTGAATGCAAAAAACGTCCACAGTTGTAATAAGTTATTAAAATTTTGAATTGCCGGTGTAACAGATGAGTTTTCGTCCGAAACCCTGATACTTCGAAAGAGATTGTCCAGTTTGTACACGAAGTGCATCCAGTTTTTGCCATGACCCTCTCTACTTTTTTGCACATGCTATGCGGGTGAAATGATGGTACCATGCCAAGTTTCCACCTTGTCAGAGTTCATTTGTAGAGCTTTTCAATTGCAGGGCCATTTAGCTCAAAACAAATCAGTAAATGCATTAAAAATAGCAGATTATGTCACAAAGGGTTGAAAGTTGACGACGTGGCTTTGAATGGTGCATGCTGAATGCAAAAAACGTCCAGAATTGTAATAAGTTATTAAAATTTTGAATTGCCGGTGTAACAGAGTTTTCGTCCGAAACCCTGATACTTCAAAAGAGATTGTCAAGTTTGTATGCGAAGTGCATCCAGTTTTTGCCATGACCCTCTCTACTTTTTTGCACATGCTATGCGGTTGAAATAATGATACCTTGCCAAGTTTCAACCTTTTCAGAGTTCATTTGTAGAGCTTTTCAATTTCAGAGCCATTTAGCTAAAAACAAATCAGTAAATGCATGAAAAACAACAAATTATGGCGCAAACGGTTGAAAGTTGATGACGTGGCTTTGAATGGTGCATGCTGAATGCAAAAAAACGCCCGGAGTTGTAATAAGTTATTAAAATTTTGAATTGTCGGTCTAACAGATGAGTTTTCGTCCGAAACCCTGATACTTCGAAAGAGATTGTCTAGTTTATACACGAAGTGCATCCAGTTTTAGCCATGACCCTCTCTACTTTTTTGCACATGCTATGCGGGTGAAATGATGATACCATGCCAAGTTTCAGCGTTTTCAGAGTTCATTTGTAGAGCTTTTCAATTGCAGGGCCATTTAGCTCAAAACAAATCAGTAAATGCATGGAAAACAACAAATTATTGCGGAAACGGTTGAAAGTTGATGACGTGGCTTTGAATGGTGCATGCTCAATGCAAAAAACGCCCGGAGTTGTAATAGATTATTAAAATTTTGAATTGTCGGTCTAACAGATGAGTTTTCGTTCGAAACCCTGATACTTCAAAAGAGATTGCCCAGTTTGTACGCGAAGTGCATCCAGTTTTTGCCATGACCCTCTCTACTTTTTTGCACATGCTATGCGGGTGAAATGATGATACCATGCGAAGTTTCAACCTTTTCAGAGTTCATTTGTAGAGCTTTTCAATTTCAGGGCCATTTAGCTCAAAATAAATCAGTAAATGCATTAAAAATAGCAAATTATGTCACAAAGGGTTGAAATTTGATGATGTGGCTTTGAATGTTGCATGCTGGATCCAAAAAACATCCGGAGTTGTAATAAGTTATTAAAATTTTGAATTGCCGGTGTAACAGATGAGTTTTCGTTTGAAACCCTGATACTTCGAAAGAGATTGTCCAGTTTGCACACGAAGTGCATCCAGTTTTTGCAGTGACCCTCTCTACTTTTTTGCACATGCTATGCGGGTGAAATGATGATACCATGCAAAGTTTCAACAATTTCAGAGTTCATTTGTAGAGCTTTTCAATTGCAGGGCCATTTAGCTCAAAACAAATCAGTAAATGCATTAAAAATAGCAAATTATGTCACAAAGGGTTGAAAGTTGATGACGTGGCTTTGAATGGTGCATGCTGAATGCAAAAAACGTCCAGAGTTGTAATTAGTTATTAAAATTTTGAATTGCCGGTGTAACAGATGAGTTTTCGTCTAAAACCCAGATACTTCGAAAGAGATTGTCCAGTTTGTACACTAAGTGCATCCAGTTTTTGCCATGACCCTCTCTACTTTTTTGCACATGCTATGCGGGTGAAATGATGATACCATGCCAAGTTTCAACCTTTTCAGAGTTCATTTGTAGAGCTTTTCAATTGCAGGGCCATTTAGCTCAAAACAAATCAGTAAATGCATTAAAAATAGCAAATTATGTCAGAAAGGGTTGAAAGTTGATGACGTGGCTTTGAATGGTGCATGCTGAATGCAAAAAACGTCCAGAGTTGTAATAAGTTATTAAAATTTTGAATTGCCGGTGTAACAGATGAGTTTTCGTCCGAAACCCTGATACTTCGAAAGAGATTGTCCAGTTTGTACACGAAGTGCATCCAGTTTTTGCCATGACCCTCTTTACTTTTTTGCACATGCTATGCGGGTAAAATGATGATACCATGCCAAGTTTGAACCTTTTCAGAGTTCATTTGTAGAGCTTTTCAATTTCAAGGCCATTTAGCTCAATACAAATCAGTAAATGCATTAAAATATCAAATTATGTCACAAAGGGTTGAAAGTTGATGACGTGGCTTTGAATGGTGCATGCTGAATGCAAAAAACGTCCAGAGTTGTAATAAGTTATTAAAATTTTGAATTGCCGGTGTAACAGATGAGTTTTCGTCCGAAACCCTGATACTTCGAAAGAGATTGTCCAGTTTGTACACGAAGTGCATCCAGTTTTTGCCATGACCCTCTCTACTTTTTTGCACATGCTATGCGGGTGAAATGATGGTACCATGCCAAGTTTCCACCTTTTCAGAGTTCATTTGTAGAGCTTTTCAATTGCAGGGCCATTTAGCTCAAAACAAATCAGTAAATGCATTAAAAATAGCAGATTATGTCACAAAGGGTTGAAAGTTGATGACGTGGCTTTGAATGGTGCATGCTGAATGCAAAAAACGTCCAGAATTGTAACAAGTTATTAAAATTTTGAATTGCCAGTGTAACAGAGTTTTCGTCCGAAACCCTGATACTTCAAAAGAGATTGTCTAGTTTGTATGCGATGTGCATCCAGTTTTTTGCCATGACCCTCTCTACTTTTTTGCACATGCTATGCGGTTGAAATAATGATACCATGCCAAGTTTCAACCTCTTCAGAGTTCATTTGTAGAGCTTTTCAATTTCAGAGCCATTTAGCTAAAAACAACTCAGTAAATGCATGAAAAACAACAAATTATGGCGCAAACGGTTGAAAGTTGATGATGTGGCTTTGAATGGTGCATGCTGAATGCAAAAAATGCCCGGAGTTGTAATAAGTTATTAAAATTTTGAATTGTCGGTCTAACAGATGAGTTTTCGTCCGAAACCCTGATACTTCGAAAGAGATTGTCCAGTTTGTACACGAAGTGCATCCAGTTTTTACCATGACCCTCTTTACTTTTTTGCAAATGCTATGCGGGTAAAATGATGATACCATGCCAAGTTTGAACCTTTTCAGAGTTCATTTGTAGAGCTTTTCAATTTCAGAGCCATTTAGCTAAAAACAAATCAGTAAATGCATGAAAAACATCAAATTATGGCGCAAACGGTTGAAAGTTGATGACGTGGCTTTGAATGGTGCATGCTGAATGCAAAAAAACGCCCGGAGTTGTAATAAGTTATTAGAATTTTGAATTGTCGGTCTAACAGATGAGTTTTCGTCTGAAACCCTGATACTTCGAAAGAGATTGTCCAGTTTGTACACGAAGTGCATCCAGTTTTTGCCATGACCCGATTTACTTTTTTGCACATGCTATGCGGGTGAAATGATGATACCATGCCAAG
Source organism: Aegilops tauschii subsp. strangulata (assembly GCF_002575655.3). Taxonomy (NCBI): domain Eukaryota; kingdom Viridiplantae; phylum Streptophyta; class Magnoliopsida; order Poales; family Poaceae; genus Aegilops; species Aegilops tauschii. Next base: position 6,811 of record NW_027333318.1, on the reverse strand, counting down.
TTTCAACATTTTTAGAGTTCATTTGTAGAGCTTTTCAATTTAAGGGCCATTTAGCTCAAAACAAATCAGTAAATGCATTAAAAATAGCAAATTATGTCACAAAGGGTTGAAATTTGATGACGTGGCTTTGAATGTTGCATGCTGGATGCAAAAAACATCCGGAGTTGTAATAAGTTATTAAAATTTTGAATTGCCGGTGTAACAGATGAGTTTTCGTTTGAAACCCTGATACTTCGAAAGAGATTGTCCAGTTTGTACACGAAGTGCATCCAGTTTTTGCAGTGACCCTCTTTACTTTTTTGCACATGCTATGCGGGTAAAATGATGATACCATGCCAAGTTTCAACCTTTTCAGAGTTCATTTGTAGAGCTTTTCAATTGAAGGGCCATTTAGCTCAATACAAATCAGTAAATGCATTAAAAATAGCAAATTATGTCACAAAGGGTTGAAAGTTGATGACGTGGCTTTGAATGGTGCATGCTGAATGCAAAAAAACGTCCAGAGTTGTAATAAGTTATTAAAATTTTGAATTGCCGGTGTAACAGATGAGTTTTCGTTCGAAACCCTGATACTTCGAAAGAGATTGTCCAGTTTGTATACGAAGTGCATCCAGTTTTTGCCATGACCCTCTCTACTTTTTTGCACATGCTATGCGGGTGAAATGATGATACCATGCCAAGTTTCCACAATTTCAGGGTTCATTTGTAGAGCTTTTCAATTGCAGGGCCATTTAGCTCAAAACAAATCAGTAAATGCATTAAAAATAGCAGATTATGTCACAAAGGGTTGAAAGTTGATGACGTGGCTTTGAATGGTGCATGCTGAATGCAAAAAACGTCCAGAATTGTAATAAGTTATTAAAATTTTGAATTGCCGGTGTAACAGAGTTTTCGTCCGAAACCCTGATACTTCAAAAGAGATTGTCAAGTTTGTATGCGAAGTGCATCCAGTTTTTGGCATGACCCTCTCTACTTTTTTGCACATGCTATGCGGTTGAAATAATGATACCATGCCAAGTTTCAACCTTTTCAGAGTTCATTTGTAGAGCTTTTCAATTTCAGAGCCATTTAGCTAAAAACAAATCAGTAAATGCATGAAAAACAACAAATTATGGCGCAAACGGTAGTGAAGAGTTGATTGACTGGTGCTTGTGAATGCATGCTGAATGCAAAAAACGCCCGGAGTTGTAATAAGTTATTAAAATTTTGAATTGTCGGTCTAACAGATGAGTTTTCGTCCGAAACCCTGATACTTCGAAAGAAATTGTCAAGTTTATACACGAAGTGCATCCAGTTTGCCATGACCCTCTCTACTTTTTTGCACATGCTATGCGGGTGAAATGATGATACCATGCCAAGTTTCAGCGTTTTCAGAGTTCATTTGTAGAGCTTTTCAATTGCAGGGCCATTTAGCTCAAAACAAATCAGTAAATGCATTAAAAATAGCAAATTATGTCACAAAGTGTTGAAAGGTGATGCCTGGCTTTGAATGGTGCATGCTGAATGCAAAAACGTCTAGAGTTGTAATAAGTTATTAAAATTTTGAATTGCCGGTGTAACACATGAGTTTTCGTCCGAAACCCTGATACTTCGAAAGAGATTGTCCAGTTTGTACACAAGTGCATCCAGTTTTTGCCATGACCCCTTTACTTGCTATGCGGTGAATGATGATACACATGCGAAAGTTTCCATCCAATTTCCATTCAGGGTTCATTTGTAGAGCTTTTCAATTGCAGGGCCATTTAGCTCAAAACAAATCAGTAAATGCATTAAAAATAGCAGATTATGTCACAAAGGTGAGTTGAACGTTGATGACGTGCTTTGAATGGTGCATGCTGAAAAAAACGTCCAGAATTGTAATAAGGTTATTAAAATTTTGAATTGCCGGTGTAACAGATGAGTTTTCGTTTGAAACCCTGATATCGAAAGAGATTGTCCAGTTTGTACACGAAGTGCATCCAGTTTTTGCAGTGACCCTCTTTACTTTTTTGCACATGCTATGCGGGTAAAATGATGATACCATGCCAAGTTTCAACCTTTTCAGAGTTCATTTGTAGAGCTTTTCAATTGCAGGGCCATTTAGCTCAATACAAATCAGTAAATGCATTAAAAATAGCAAATTATGTCACAAAGGGTTGAAAGTTGATGACGTGGCTTTGAATGGTGCATGCTGAATGCAAAAAACGTCCAGAGTTGTAATAAGTTATTAAAATTTTGAATTGCCGGTGTAACAGATGAGTTTTCGTTCGAAACCCTGATACATCGAAAGAGATTGTCCAGTTTGTATACGAAGTGCATCCAGTTTTTGCCATGACCCTCTCTACTTTTTTGCACATGCTATGCGGGTGAAATGATGATACCATGCCAAGTTTCCACAATTTCAGGGTTCATTTGTAGAGCTTTTCAATTGCAGGGCCATTTAGCTCAAAACAAATCAGTAAATGCATTAAAAATAGCAGATTATGTCACAAAGGGTTGAAAGTTGATGACGTGGCTTTGAATGGTGCATGCTGAATGCAAAAAACGTCCAGAATTGTAATAAGTTATTAAAATTTTGAATTGCCGGTGTAACAGAGTTTTCGTCCGAAACCCTGATACTTCAAAAGAGATTGTCAAGTTTGTATGCGAAGTGCATCCAGTTTTTGGCATGACCCTCTCTACTTTTTTGCACATGCTATGCGGTTGAAATAATGATACCATGCCAAGTTTCAACCTTTTCAGAGTTCATTTGTAGAGCTTTTCAATTTCAGAGCCATTTAGCTAAAAACAAATCAGTAAATGCATGAAAAACAACAAATTATGGCGCAAACGGTTGAAAGTTGATGACGTGGCTTTGAATGGTGCATGCTGAATGCAAAAAAACGCCCGGAGTTGTAATAAGTTATTAAAATTTTGAATTGTCGGTCTAACAGATGAGTTTTCGTCCGAAACCCTGATACTTCGAAAGAAATTGTCAAGTTTATACACGAAGTGCATCCAGTTTTTGCCATGACCCTCTCTACTTTTTTGCACATGCTATGCGGGTGAAATGATGATACCATGCCAAGTTTCAGCGTTTTCAGAGTTCATTTGTAGAGCTTTTCAATTGCAGGGCCATTTAGCTCAAAACAAATCAGTAAATGCATTAAAAATAGCAAATTATGTCACAAAGTGTTGAAAGGTGATGCCTGGCTTTGAATGGTGCATGCTGAATGCAAAAAACGTCTAGAGTTGTAATAAGTTATTAAAATTTTGAATTGCCGGTGTAACACATGAGTTTTCGTCCGAAACCCTGATACTTCGAAAGAGATTGTCCAGTTTGTACACGAAGTGCATCCAGTTTTTGCCATGACCCTCTCTACTTTTTTGCACATGCTATGCGGGTGAAATGATGATACCATGCCAAGTTTCCACAATTTCAGGGTTCATTTGTAGAGCTTTTCAATTGCAGGGCCATTTAGCTCAAAACAAATCAGTAAATGCATTAAAAATAGCAGATTATGTCACAAAGGGTTGAAAGTTGATGACGTGGCTTTGAATGGTGCATGCTGAATGCAAAAAAACGTCCAGAATTGTAATAAGTTATTAAAATTTTGAATTGCCGGTGTAACAGAGTTTTCGTCCGAAACCCTGATACTTCAAAAGAGATTGTCAAGTTTGTATGCGAAGTGCATCCAGTTTTTGGCATGACCCTCTCTACTTTTTTGCACATGCTATGCGGTTGAAATAATGATACCATGCCAAGTTTCAACCTTTTCAGAGTTCATTTGTAGAGCTTTTCAATTTCAGAGCCATTTAGCTAAAAACAAATCAGTAAATGCATGAAAAACAACAAATTATGGCGCAAACGGTTGAAAGTTGATGACGTGGCTTTGAATGGTGCATGCTGAATGCAAAAAACGCCCGGAGTTGTAATAAGTTATTAAAATTTTGAATTGTCGGTCTAACAGATGAGTTTTCGTCCGAAACCCTGATACTTCGAAAGAAATTGTCAAGTTTATACACGAAGTGCATCCAGTTTTTGCCATGACCCTCTCTACTTTTTTGCACATGCTATGCGGGTGAAATGATGATACCATGCCAAGTTTCAGCGTTTTCAGAGTTCATTTGTAGAGCTTTTCAATTGCAGGGCCATTTAGCTCAAAACAAATCAGTAAATGCATTAAAAATAGCAAATTATGTCACAAAGTGTTGAAAGGTGATGCCTGGCTTTGAATGGTGCATGCTGAATGCAAAAAACGTCTAGAGTTGTAATAAGTTATTAAAATTTTGAATTGCCGGTGTAACACATGAGTTTTCGTCCGAAACCCTGATACTTCGAAAGAGATTGTCCAGTTTGTACACGAAGTGCATCCAGTTTTTGCCATGACCCTCTCTACTTTTTTGCACATGCTATGCGGGTGAAATGATGATACCATGCCAAGTTTCCACAATTTCAGGGTTCATTTGTAGAGCTTTTCAATTGCAGGGCCATTTAGCTCAAAACAAATCAGTAAATGCATTAAAAATAGCAGATTATGTCACAAAGGGTTGAAAGTTGATGACGTGGCTTTGAATGGTGCATGCTGAATGCAAAAAACGTCCAGAATTGTAATAAGTTATTAAAATTTTGAATTGCCGGTGTAACAGAGTTTTCGTCCGAAACCCTGATACTTCAAAAGAGATTGTCAAGTTTGTATGCGAAGTGCATCCAGTTTTTGGCATGACCCTCTCTACTTTTTTGCACATGCTATGCGGTTGAAATAATGATACCATGCCAAGTTTCAACCTTTTCAGAGTTCATTTGTAGAGCTTTTCAATTTCAGAGCCATTTAGCTAAAAACAAATCAGTAAATGCATGAAAAACAACAAATTATGGCGCAAACGGTTGAAAGTTGATGACGTGGCTTTGAATGGTGCATGCTGAATGCAAAAAACGCCCGGAGTTGTAATAAGTTATTAAAATTTTGAATTGTCGGTCTAACAGATGAGTTTTCGTCCGAAACCCTGATACTTCGAAAGAAATTGTCAAGTTTATACACGAAGTGCATCCAGTTTTTGCCATGACCCTCTCTACTTTTTTGCACATGCTATGCGGGTGAAATGATGATACCATGCCAAGTTTCAGCGTTTTCAGAGTTCATTTGTAGAGCTTTTCAATTGCAGGGCCATTTAGCTCAAAACAAATCAGTAAATGCATTAAAAATAGCAAATTATGTCACAAAGTGTTGAAAGGTGATGCCTGGCTTTGAATGGTGCATGCTGAATGCAAAAAACGTCTAGAGTTGTAATAAGTTATTAAAATTTTGAATTGCCGGTGTAACACATGAGTTTTCGTCCGAAACCCTGATACTTCGAAAGAGATTGTCCAGTTTGTACACGAAGTGCATCCAGTTTTTGCCATGACCCTCTCTACTTTTTTGCACATGCTATGCGGGTGAAATGATGATACCATGCCAAGTTTCCACAATTTCAGGGTTCATTTGTAGAGCTTTTCAATTGCAGGGCCATTTAGCTCAAAACAAATCAGTAAATGCATTAAAAATAGCAGATTATGTCACAAAGGGTTGAAAGTTGATGACGTGGCTTTGAATGGTGCATGCTGAATGCAAAAAAACGTCCAGAATTGTAATAAGTTATTAAAATTTTGAATTGCCGGTGTAACAGAGTTTTCGTCCGAAACCCTGATACTTCAAAAGAGATTGTCAAGTTTGTATGCGAAGTGCATCCAGTTTTTGGCATGACCCTCTCTACTTTTTTGCACATGCTATGCGGTTGAAATAATGATACCATGCCAAGTTTCAACCTTTTCAGAGTTCATTTGTAGAGCTTTTCAATTTCAGAGCCATTTAGCTAAAAACAAATCAGTAAATGCATGAAAAACAACAAATTATGGCGCAAACGGTTGAAAGTTGATGACGTGGCTTTGAATGGTGCATGCTGAATGCAAAAAAACGCCCGGAGTTGTAATAAGTTATTAAAATTTTGAATTGTCGGTCTAACAGATGAGTTGAGTTTTCGTCCGAAACCCTGATACTTCGAAAGAAATTGTCAAGTTTATACACGAAGTGCATCCAGTTTTTGCCATGACCCTCTCTACTTTTTTGCACATGCTATGCGGGTGAAATGATGATACCATGCCAAGTTTCAGCGTTTTCAGAGTTCATTTGTAGAGCTTTTCAATTGCAGGGCCATTTAGCTCAAAACAAATCAGTAAATGCATTAAAAATAGCAAATTATGTCACAAAGTGTTGAAAGGTGATGCCTGGCTTTGAATGGTGCATGCTGAATGCAAAAAACGTCTAGAGTTGTAATAAGTTATTAAAATTTTGAATTGCCGGTGTAACACATGAGTTTTCGTCCGAAACCCTGATACTTCGAAAGAGATTGTCCAGTTTGTACACGAAGTGCATCCAGTTTTTGCCATGACCCTCTCTACTTTTTTGCACATGCTATGCGGGTGAAATGATGATACCATGCCAAGTTTCCACAATTTCAGGGTTCATTTGTAGAGCTTTTCAATTGCAGGGCCATTTAGCTCAAAACAAATCAGTAAATGCATTAAAAATAGCAGATTATGTCACAAAGGGTTGAAAGTTGATGACGTGGCTTTGAATGGTGCATGCTGAATGCAAAAAACGTCCAGAATTGTAATAAGTTATTAAAATTTTGAATTGCCGGTGTAACAGAGTTTTCGTCCGAAACCCTGATACTTCAAAAGAGATTGTCAAGTTTGTATGCGAAGTGCATCCAGTTTTTGGCATGACCCTCTCTACTTTTTTGCACATGCTATGCGGTTGAAATAATGATACCATGCCAAGTTTCAACCTTTTCAGAGTTCATTTGTAGAGCT
>NW_027333317.1:0-39707 GCF_002575655.3 Aegilops tauschii subsp. strangulata | reverse complement strand
AACTTATTTGAACTCCATAGTTTTTCTGTGTTCAAAATGCACCATTCGAAGCCACATCATCAATTTTCAACCCTTTCTGACTTCATATGTTATTTTCCATGTATTTACCGATTTTTCTGAGCTACAAGACCCTGAAATTGAAAAGCACTACAAATGAACTCTGAAAAGGTTGAAAGTTGGCATGGTATCATCATTTCACCCACATAGCATGTGCAAGAAAGTAGAGAGGGTGACGGCAAAAACCGGATGCACTTCGTGTACAAAACGGACAATCTATTTCGAAGTATCAGGGTTTCATACGGAAACTCGTCTGTTATACAAAGGGATTCCATTTTTTGAACTTATTTGAACTCCATAGTTTATTTGTGTTCAAAATGCACCATTCAAGGCCACATCATCAATTTTCAACCCTTTCAGATTTCATTTGTTTTTTTCCATGCATTTACTGATTTTCTGAGCTATAAGACCCTTAAATTGAAAAGCACTACAAATGAACTCTGAAAAGGTTGAAAGTTGGCATGGTATCATCATTTCACCCACATAGCATGTGCAAGAAAGTAGTGAGGGTTACGGCAAAAACTGGATGCACTTCGTGTACAAAACGGACAATCTCTTTCGAAGTATCAAGGATTCATACGGAAACTCGTCTGTTATACAAAGGGATTCCATTTTTTTGAACTTATTTGAACTCCATTGTTTATTTGTGTTCAAAATGCACCATTCAAAGCCACATCATCAATATTCAACCCTTTCTGACTTCATTTGTTATTTTCCATGCATTTACTGATTTTTTGAGCTATAAGACCCTTAAATTGAAAAGCACTACAAATGAACTCTGAAAAGGTTGAAAGTTGGCATGGTATCATCATTTCACCCACATAGCATGTGCTAGAAAGTAGAGAGGGTTACGGCAAAAACTTGATGCACTTCGTGTACAAAACGGACAATCTCCTTCGAAGTATCACGGTTTCATATGGAAACTCGTCTGTTATACAAAGGAATTTCATTTTTTTGAACTTATTTGAACTCCATAGTTTTTCCGTGTTCAAAATGCACCATGCGAAGCCACATCATCAATTTTCACCCCTTTCTGACTTCATATGTTATTTTCCATGCATTTACTGATTTTTTTGACCTATAAGACCCTGAAATTCAAAAGCACTACAAATGAACTCTGAAAAGGTTGAAAGTGGTATGGTATCATCATTTCACCCACATAGCATGTGCAAGAAAGTAGAGAGGGTTACAGCAAAAACTGGATGCACTTCGTGTACAAAACGGACAATCTCTTTCGAAGTATCAGGGTTTCATACGGAAACTCGTCTGTTATACAAAGGGATTCCATTTTTTGAACTTATTTGAACTCCATAGTTTTTTGTGTTCAAAATGCACCATTCAAAGCCACATCATCAATTTTCAACCCTTTCTGACTTCATTTGTTATTTTCCATGCATTTACTGATTTTGTGAGCTATAAGACCCTTAAATTGAAAAGCACTACAAATGAACTCTGAAAAGGTTGAAAGTTGGCATGGTATCATCATTTCACCCACATAGCATGTGCTAGAAAGTAGAGAGGGTTACGGCAAAAACTTGATGCACTTCGTGTACAAAACGGACAATCTCCTTCGAAGTATCAGGGTTTCATATGGAAACTCGTCTGTTATACAAAGGAATTTCATTTTTTTGAACTTATTTGAACTCCATAGTTTTTCCGTGTTCAAAATGCACCATTCGAAGCCACATCATCAATTTTCACCCCTTTCTGACTTCATATGTTATTTTCCATGCATTTACTGATTTTTTTGACCTATAAGACCCTGAAATTCAAAAGCACTACAAATGAACTCTGAAAAGGTTGAAAGTGGTATGGTATCATCATTTCACCCACATAGCATGTGCAAGAAAGTAGAGAGGGTTACGGCAAAAACTGGATGCACTTTGTATACAAAACGGACAATCTCTTTCGAAGTATCAGGGTTTCATACGGAAACTCGTCTGTTATACAAAGGGATTCCATTTTTTGAACTTATTTGAACTCCATAGTTTTTTTGTGTTCAAAATGCACCATTCAAAGCCACATCATCAATTTTCAACCCTTTCTGACTTCATTTGTTATTTTCCATGCATTTACTGATTGTTTTGAGCTATAAGACCCTTAAATTGAAAAGCACTACAAATGAACTCTGAAAAGGTTGAAAGTTGGCATGGTATCATCATTTCACCCACATAGCATGTGCTAGAAAGTAGAGAGGGTTACGGAAAAAACTGGATGCACTTCGTGTACAAAACGGACAATCTCCTTCGAATTATCAGGGTTTCATACGGAAACTCGTCTGTCATACAAAGGGATTTCATTTTTTTGAACTTATTTGAACTCCATAGTATTTCCGTGTTCAAAATGCACCATTCGAAGCCACATCATCAATTTTCAACCCTTTCTGACTTTATATGTTATTTTCCATGCATTTACTGATTTTTTTGAGCTATAAGACCCTTAAGTTGAAAAGCACTACAAATGAACTCTGAAAAGGTTGAAAGTTGGCATGGTATCATCATTTCACCCACATAGCATGTGCTAGAAAGTAGAGAGGGTTACGGCAAAAACTGGATGCACTTCGTGTACAAAACGGACAATCTCCTTCGAAGTATCAGGGTTTCATACAGAAACTCGTCTATCATACAAAGGGATAACATTTTTTTGAACTTATTTGAACTCCATAGTTTTTCTGTGTTCAAAATGCACCATTCGAAGCCACATCATCAATTTTCAACCCTTTCTGACTTCATTTGTTATTTTCCATGCATTTACTGATTTTTTTGACCTATAAGACCCTGAAATTGAAAAGCACTACAAATGAACTCTGAAAAGGTTGAAAGTTGGCATGGTATCATCATTTCACCCACATAGCATGTGAAAGAAAGTAGAGAGGGTTACGGCAAAAAGTGGATGCACTTCATGTACAAAACGGACAATCTCTTTCGAAGTATCAGGGTTTCATACGGAAACTCGTCTGTTATACAAAGGGATTCCATTTTTTGAACTTATTTGAACTCCATAGTTTTTTGTGTTCAAAATGCACCATTCAAAGCCACATCATCAATTTTCAACCCTTTCTGACTTCATTTGTTATTTTCCATGCATTTACTGATTTTGTGAGCTATAAGACCCTTAAATTGAAAAGCACTACAAATGAACTCTGAAAAGGTTGAAAGTTGGCATGGTATCATCATTTCACCCACATAGCATGTGCTAGAAAGTAGAGAGGGTTACGGCAAAAACTTGATGCACTTCGTGTACAAAACGGACAATCTCCTTCGAAGTATCAGGGTTTCATATGGAAACTCGTCTGTTATACAAAGGAATTTCATTTTTTTGAACTTATTTGAACTCCATAGTTTTTCCGTGTTCAAAATGCACCATTCGAAGCCACATCATCAATTTTCACCCCTTTCTGACTTCATATGTTATTTTCCATGCATTTACTGATTTTTTTGACCTATAAGACCCTGAAATTCAAAAGCACTACAAATGAACTCTGAAAAGGTTGAAAGTGGTATGGTATCATCATTTCACCCACATAGCATGTGCAAGAAAGTAGAGAGGGTTACGGCAAAAACTGGATGCACTTTGTATACAAAACGGACAATCTCTTTCGAAGTATCAGGGTTTCATACGGAAACTCGTCTGTTATACAAAGGGATTCCATTTTTTGAACTTATTTGAACTCCATAGTTTTTTTGTGTTCAAAATGCACCATTCAAAGCCACATCATCAATTTTCAACCCTTTCTGACTTCATTTGTTATTTTCCATGCATTTACTGATTTTTTGAGCTATAAGACCCTGAAATTGAAAAGCACTACAAATGAACTCTGAAAAGGTTGAAAGTTCGCATGGTATCATCATTTCACCCACATAGCATGTGCAAGAAAGTAGAGAGGGTTACGGCAACAACTGGATGCACTTCGTGTACAAAACGGACAATCTCTTTCGAAGTATCAGGGTTTCATACGGAAACTCGTCTGTTATACAAAGGGATTACATTTTTTGAACTTATTTGAACTCCATAGTTTTTCTGTGTTCAAAATGCACCATTCGAAGCCACATCATCAATTTTCAACCCTTTCTGACTTCATATGTTATTTTCCATGCATTTACTGATTTTTCTGAGCTATAAGACCCTGAAATTGAAAAGCACTACAAATGAACTCTGAAAAGGTTGAAAGTTGGCATGGTATCATCATTTCACCCACATAGCATGTGCAAGAAAGTAGTGAGGGTTACGGCAAAAACTGGATCCACTTCGTGTACAAAATGGACAATCTCTTTCGAAGTATCAGGGTTTCATACGGAAACTCGTCTGTTATACAAACGGATTTCATTTTTTTGAACTTATTTTAACTCCATAGTTTTTTTGTGTTCAAAATGCACCGTTCAAAGCCACATCATCAATTTTCAACCCTTTCTGACTTCATTTGTTATTTTCCATGCATTTACTGATTTTCTTGACCTATAAGACCCTGAAATTTAAAAGCACTACAAATGAACTCTGAAAAGGTTGAAAGTGGCATGGTATCATCATTTCACCCACATAGCATGTGCAAGAAAGTAGAGAGGGTTACGGCAAAAACTGGATGCACTTCGTGTACAAAACGGACAATCTCTTTCGAAGTATCAGGGTTTCATACGGAAACTCATCTGTTATACAAAGGGATAACATTTTTTGGAACTTATTTGAACTCCATAGTTTTTCTGTGTTCAAAATGCACCATTCAAAGCCACATCATCAATTTTCAACCCTTTCTGACTTCATTTGTTATTTTCCATGCATTCACTGATTTTTTTGAGCTATAAGACCCTGAAATTGAAAAGCACTACAAATGAACTCTGAAAAGGTTGAAAGTTGGCATGGTATCATCATTTCATCCACATAGCATGTGCAAGAAAGTAGTGAGGGTGACGGCAAAAACCGGATGCACTTCGTGTACAAAACGGACAATCTCTTTCGAAGTATCAGGGTTTCATACGGAAACTCGTCTGTTATACAAAGGGATTCCATTTTCTTGAACTTATTTGAACTCCATAGTTTTTTTGTGTTCAAAATGCACCATTCAAAGCCACATCATCAATTTTCAACCCTTTCTGACTTCATTTGTTTTTTTCCATGCATTTACTGATTTTTTGAGCTATAAGACCTTGATATTGAAAATCACTACAAATGAACTCTGAAAAGGTTGAAAGTTGGCATGGTATCATCATTTCACCCACATAGCATGTGCAAGAAAGTAGTGAGGGTTACGGCAAAAACTGGATGCACTTCGTGTACAAAACGGACAATCTCTTTCGAAGTATCAGGGTTTCATACGGAAACTCGTCTGTTATACAAAGGGATTTCATTTATTTGAACTTATTTTAACTCCATAGTTTTTTTGTGTTCAAAATGCACCATTGAAAGCCACATCATCAATTTTCAACCCTTTCTGACTTCATTTGTTATTTTCCATGCATTTACTGATTTTTTGAGCTATGAGACCCTGAAATTGAAAAGCACTACAAATGAACTCTGAAAAGGTTGAAAGTTGGCATGGTATCATCATTTCACCCACATAGCATGTGCAAGAAAGTAGTGAGGGTTACGGCAAAAACTAGATGCACTTCGTGTACAAAACGGACAATCTCTTTCGAATTATCAGGGTTTCATACGGAAACTCGTCTGTTATACAACGGGGTTTCATTTTTTTGAACTTATTTTAACTCCATAGTTTTTTTGTGTTCAAAATGCACCATTAAAAGCCACATCATCAATTTTCAACCCTTTCTGACTTCATTTGTTATTTTCCATGCATTTACTGATTTTTTGAGCTATGAGACCCTGAAATTGAAAAGCACTACAAATGAACTCTGATAAGGTTGAAAGTTGGCATGGTATCATCATTTCACCCACATAGCATGTGCCAGAAAGTAGTGAGGATTACAGCAAAAATTGGATGCACTTCGTGTACAAAACGGATAATCTCTTTCGACGTATCAGGGTTTCATACGGAAACTCGTCTGTTATACAAAGGGATTTCATTTTTTGAACTTATTTGAACTCCATAGTTTTTCTGTGTTCAAAATGCACCATTCGAAGCCACATCATCAATTTTCAACCCTTTCTGACTTCATATGTTATTTTCCATGCATTTACTGATTTTTCTGAGCTATAAGACCCTGAAATTGAAAAGCACTACAAATGAACTCTGAAAAGGTTGAAAGTTGGCATGGTATCATCATTTCACCCACATAGCATGTGCAAGAAAGTAGTGAGGGTGACGGCAAAAACCGGATGCACTTCTCGTACAAAACGGACAATCTCTTTCGAAGTATCAGGGTTTCATACGGAAACTCGTCTGTTATACAAAGGGATTCCATTTTTTGAACTTATTTGAACTCCATAGTTTTTTTGTGTTCAAAATGCACCATTCAAAGCCACATCATCAATTTTCAACCCTTTCTGACTTCATTTGTTATTTTCCATGCATTTACTGATTTTTTTGAGCTATGAGACCCTTAAATTGAAAAGCACTACAAATGAACTCTGAAAAGGTTGAAAGTTGGCATGGTATCATCATTTCATCCACATTGCATATGCAAGAAAGTAGAGAGGGTTACAGCAAAAACTGGATGCACTTCGTGTACAAAACGGACAATCTCTTTCGAAGTATCAGGGTTTCATACGGAAACTCGTCTGTTATACAAAGGGATTTCATTTTTTTGAACTTATTTTAACTCCATAGTTTTTTTGTGTTCAAAATGCACCATTCAAAGCCACATCATCAATTTTCAACCCTTTCTGACTTCATTTGTTATTTTCCATGCATTTACTTATTTTTTTGAGCTATAAGACCCTTAAATTGAAAAGCACTACAAATGAACTCTGAAAAGGTTGAAAGTTGGCATGGTATCATCATTTCACCCACATAGCATGTGCTAGAAAGTAGAGAGGGTTACGGCAAAAACTGGATGCACTTCGTGTACAAAACGGACAATCTCCTTCGAATTATCAGGGTTACATACGGAAACTCGTCTGTTATACAAAGGGATTTCATTTTTTTGAACTTATTTGAACTCCATAGTTTTTCTGTGTTCAAAATGCACCATTCGAAGCCACATCATCAATTTTCTACCCTTTCTGACTTCATATGTTATTTTCCATGCATTTACTGATTTTTTTGACCTATAAGACCCTGAAATTTAAAAGCACTACAAATGAACTCTGAAAAGGTTGAAAGTGGCATGGTATCATCATTTCACCCACATAGCATGTGCAAGAAAGTAGAGAGGGTTACGGCAAAAACTGGATGCACTTCGTGTACAAAACGGACAATCTCTTTCGAAGTATCAGGGTTTCATACGGAAACTCGTCTGTTATACAAAGGGATAACATTTTTTTGAACTTATTTGAACTCCATAGTTTTTCTGTGTTCAAAATGCACCATTCAAAGCCACATCATCAATTTTCAACCCTTTCTGACTTCATTTGTTATTTTCCATGCATTTACTGATTTTTTTGAGCTATAAGACCCTGAAATTGAAAAGCACTACAAATGAACTCTGAAAAGGTTGAAAGTTGGCATGGTATCATCATTTCACCCACATAGCATGTGCAAGAAAGTAGTGAGGGTGACGGCAAAAACCGGACGCACTTCATGTACAAAACGGACAATCTCTTTCGAAGTATCAGGGTTTCATACGGAAACTCGTCTGTTATACAAAGGGATTCCATTTTTTTGAACTTATTTGAACTCCATAGTTTTTTTGTGTTCAAAATGCACCATTCAAAGCCACATCATCAATTGTCAACCCTTTCTGACTTCATTTGTTTTTTTCCATGCATTTACTGATTTTTTGAGCTATAAGACCCTGATATTGAAAAGCACTACAAATGAACTCTGAAAAGGTTGAAAGTTGGCATGGTATCATCATTTCACCCACATAGCATGTGCAAGAAAGTAGTGAGGGTTACGGCAAAAACTGGATGCACTTCGTGTACAAAACGGACAATCTCTTTCGAAGTATCAGGGTTTCATACGGAAACTCGTCTGTTATACAAAGGGATTTCATTTTTTTGAACTTATTTTAACTCCATAGTTTTTTTGTGTTCAAAATGCACCATTCAAAGCCACATCATCAATTTTCAACCCTTTCTGACTTCATTTGTTATTTTCCATGCATTTACTGATTTTTTGAGCTATGAGACCCTGAAATTGAAAAGCACTACAAATGAACTCTGATAAGGTTGAAAGTTGGCATGGTATCATCATTTCACCCACATAGCATGTGCAAGAAAGTAGTGAGGATTACAGCAAAAACTGGATGCACTTCGTGTACAAAACGGACAATCTCTTTCGACGTTTCAGGGTTTCATACGGAAACTCGTCTGTTATACAAAGGGATTTCATTTTTTTGAACTTATTTGAACTCCATACTTTTTCTGTGTTCAAAATGCACCATTCAAAGCCACATCATCAATTTTCAACCCTTTCTGAATTCATTTGTTATTTTCCATGCATTTACTGATTTTTTTCAGCTATAAGACCCTGAAATTGAAAAGCACTACAAATGAACTCTGAAAAGGTTGAAAGTTGGCATGGTATCATCATTTCACCCACATAGCATGTGCAAGAAAGTAGTGAGGGTGACGGCAAAAACCGGATGCACTTCTCGTACAAAACGGACAATCTCTTTCGAAGTATCAGGGTTTCATACGGAAACTCGTCTGTTATACAAAGGGATTCCATTTTTTGAACTTATTTGAACTCCATAGTTTTTTTGTGTTCAAAATGCACCATTCAAAGCCACATCATCAATTTTCAACCCTTTCTGACTTCATTTGTTATTTTCCATGCATTTACTGATTTTTTTGAGCTATGAGACCCTTAAATTGAAAAGCACTACAAATGAACTCTCAAAAGGTTGAAAGTTGGCATGGTATCATCATTTCATCCACATAGCATATGCAAGAAAGTAGAGAGGGTTACAGCAAAAACTGGATGCACTTCGTGTACAAAACGGACAATCTCTTTCGAAGTATCAGGGTTTCATACGGAAACTCGTCTTTTATACAAAGGGATTTCATTTTTTTGAACTTATTTTAACTCCATAGTTTTTTTGTGTTCAAAATGCACCATTCAAAGCCACATCATCAATTTTCAACCCTTTCTGACTTCATTTGTTATTTTCCATGCATTTACTGATTTTTTTGAGCTTTAAGACCCTTAAATTGAAAAGCACTACAAATGAACTCTGAAAAGGCTGAAAGTTGGCATGGTATCATCATTTCACCCACATAGCATGTGCTAGAAAGTAGAGAGGGTTACGGCAAAAACTGGATGCACTTCGTGTACAAAACGGACAATCTCCTTCGAATTATCAGGGTTACATACGGAAACTCGTCTGTTATACAAAGGGATTTCAATTTTTTGAACTTATTTGAACTCCATAGTTTTTCTGTGTTCAAAATGCACCATTCGAAGCCACATCATCAATTTTCAACCCTTTCTGACTTCATATGTTATTTTCCATGCATTTACTGATTTTTTTGACCTATAAGACCCTGAAATTTAAAAGCACTACAAATGAACTCTGAAAAGGTTGAAAGTGGCATGGTATCATCATTTCACCCACATAGCATGTGCAAGAAAGTAGAGAGGGTTACGGCAAAAACTGGATGCACTTCGTGTACAAAACGGACAATCTCTTTCGAAGTATCAGGGTTTCATACGGAAACTCGTCTGTTATACAAAGGGATAACATTTTTTTGAACTTATTTGAACTCCATAGTTTTTCTGTGTTCAAAATGCACCATTCAAAGCCACATCATCAATTTTCAACCCTTTCTGACTTCATTTGTTATTTTCCATGCATTTACTGATTTTTTTGAGCTATAAGACCCTGAAATTGAAAAGCACTACAAATGAACTCTGAAAAGGTTGAAAGTTGGCATGGTATCATCATTTCACCCACATAGCATGTGCAAGAAAGTAGTGAGGGTGACGGCAAAAACCGGATGCACTTCATGTACAAAACGGACAATCTCTTTCGAAGTATCAGGGTTTCATACGGAAACTCATCTGTTATACAAAGGGATTCCATTTTTTTGAACTTATTTGAACTCCATAGTTTTTTTGTGTTCAAAATGCACCATTCAAAGCCACATCATCAATTGTCAACCCTTTCTGACTTCATTTGTTTTTTTCCATGCATTTACTGATTTTTTGAGCTATAAGAGCCTGATATTGAAAAGCACTACAAATGAACTCTGAAAAGGTTGAAAGTTGGCATGGTATCATCATTTCACCCACATAGCATGTGCAAGAAAGTAGTGAGGGTTACGGCAAAAACTGGATGCACTTCGTGTACAAAACGGACAATCTCTTTCGAAGTATCAGGGTTTCATACGGAAACTCGTCTGTTATACAAAGGGATTTCATTTTTTTGAACTTATTTTAACTCCATAGTTTTTTTGTGTTCAAAATGCACCATTCAAAGCCACATCATCAATTTTAAACCCTTTCTGACTTCATTTGTTATTTTCCATGCATTTACTGATTTTTTGAGCTATGAGACCCTGAAATTGAAAAGCACTACAAATGAACTCTGATAAGGTTGAAAGTTGGCATGGTATCATCATTTCACCCACATAGCATGTGCAAGAAAGTAGTGAGGATTACAGCAAAAACTGGATGCACTTCGTGTACAAAACGGACAATCTCTTTCGACGTTTCAGGGTTTCATACGGAAACTCGTCTGTTATACAAAGGGATTTCATTTTTTTCAACTTATTTGAACTCCATACTTTTTCTGTGTTCAAAATGCACCATTCAAAGCCACATCATCAATTTTCAACCCTTTCTGAATTCATTTGTTATTTTCCATGCATTTACTGATTTTTTTGAGCTATAAGACCCTGAAATTGAAAAGCACTACAAATGAACTCTGAAAAGGTTGAAAGTTGGCATGGTATCATCATTTCACCCACATAGCATGTGCAAGAAAGTAGTGAGGGTGACGGCAAAAACCGGATGCACTTCTCGTACAAAACGGACAATCTCTTTCGAAGTATCAGGGTTTCATACGGAAACTCGTCTGTTATACAAAGGGATTCCATTTTTTGAACTTATTTGAACTCCATAGTTTTTTTGTGTTCAAAATGCACCATTCAAAGCCACATCATCAATTTTCAACCCTTTCTGACTTCATTTGTTTTTTTCCATGCATTTACTGATTTTTTCAGCTATAAGACCCTGATATTGAAAAGCACTACAAATGAACTCTGAAAAGGTTGAAAGTTGGCATGGTATCATCATTTCACCCACATAGCATGTGCAAGAAAGTAGTGAGGGTTACGGCAAAAACTGGATGCACTTCGTGTACAAAACGGACAATCTCTTTCGAAGTATCAGGGTTTCATACGGAAACTCGTCTGTTATACAAAGGGATTTCATTTTTTTGAACTTATTTGAACTCCATACTTTTTCTGTGTTCAAAATGCACCATTCAAAGCCACATCATCAATTTTCAACCCTTTCTGAATTCATTTGTTATTTTCCATGCATTTACTGATTTTTTTAGCTATAAGACCGTTAAATTGAAAAGCACTTCAAACGAACTCTGAAAAGGTTGAAAGTTGGCATGGTATCATCATTTCACCCACATAGCATGTGCTAGAAAGTAGAGAGGGTTACGGCAAAAACTGGATGCACTTCGTGTACAAAACGGACAATCTCCTTCGAAGTATGAGGGTTTCATACGGAAACTCGTCTGTTATACAAAGGGATTTCATTTTTTGAACTTATTTGAACTCCATAGTTTTTCTGTGTTCAAAATGCACCATTCGAAGCCACATCATCAATTTTCAACCCTTTCTGACTTCATATGTTATTTTCCGTGCATTTACAGATTTTTTGACCTATAAGACCCTGAAATTGAAAAGCACTACAAATGAACTCTGAAAAGGTTGATAGTTGGCATGGTATCATCATTTCACCCACATAGCATGTGCAAGAAAGTAGTGAGGGTGACGGCAAAAACCGGATGCACTTCGTGTACAAAACGGACAATCTCTTTCGAAGTATCAGGGTTTCATACGGAAACTCGTCTGTTATACAAAGGGATTCCATTTTTTTGAACTTATTTGAACTCCATAGTTTTTTTGTGTTCAAAATGCACCATTCAAAGCCACATCAGCAATTTTCAACCCTTTCTGACTTCATTTGTTATTTTCCATGCATTTACTGATTTTTTGAGCTATAAGACCCCGAAATTGAAAAGCACTACAAATGAACTCTGAAAAGGTTGAAAGTTGGCATGGTATCATCATTTCACCCACATAGCATGTGCAAGAAAGTAGTGAGGGTGACGGCAAAAACCGGATGCACTTCGTGTACAAAACGGACAATCTCTTTCGAAGTATCAGGGTTTCATACGGAAACTCGTCTGTTATACAAAGGGATTTCATTTTTTTGAACTTATTTGAACTCCATAGTTTTTCTGTGTTCAAAATGCACCATTCAAAGCCAGATCATCAATTTTCAACCCTTTCTGACTTCATTTGTTATTTTCCATGCATTTACTGATTTTTTTGAGCTATAAGACCCTTAAATTGAAAAGCACTACAAATGAACTCTGAAAAGGTTGAAAGTTTGCATGGTATCATCATTTCACCCACAGAGCATGTGCTAGAAAGTAGAGAGGGTTACGACAAAAACTTGATGCACTTCATGTACAAAACGGACAATCTCCTTCGAAGTATCAGGGTTTCATACGGAAACTCGTCTGTTATACAAAGGGATTCCATTTTTTTGAACTTATTTGAACTCCATAGTTTTTCTGTGTTCAAAATGCACCATTCAAAGCCACATCATCAATTTTCAACCCTTTCTGACTTCATTTCTTATTTTCCATGCATTTACTGATTTTTTTGAGCTATAAGACCCTTAAATTGAAAAGCACTACAAATGAACTCTGAAAAGGTTGAAAGTTGGCATGGTATCATCATTTCACCCACATAGCATGTGCTAGAAAGTAGAGAGGGTTACCGCAAAAACTGGATTCACTTCGTGTACAAAACGGACAATCTCCTTCGAAGTATCAGGGTTTCATACGGAAACTCGTCTGTTATACAAAGGGATTTCATTTTTTTGAACTTATTTGAACTCCATAGTTTTTTTGCGTTCAAAATGCACCATTCGAAGGCACATCATCAATTTTCAACCCTTTCTGACTTCATATGTTATTTTCCATGCATTTACTGATTTTTTTGAGCTATAAGACCCTTAAATTGAAAAGCACTACAAATGAACTCTGAAAAGGTTGAAAGTTGGCATGGTATCATCATTTCACCCACATAGCATGTGCTAGAATGTAGAGAGGGTTACGGAAAAAACTGGATGCACTTCGTGTACAAAACGGACAATCTCCTTCGAAGTATGAGGGTTTCATACGGAAACTCGTCTGTTATACAAAGGGATTTCATTTTTTTGAACTTATTTGAACTCCATAGTTTTTCTGTGTTCAAAATGCACCATTCAAAGCCACATCATCAATTTTCAACCCTTTCTGACTTCATT
This sequence comes from Aegilops tauschii subsp. strangulata, assembly GCF_002575655.3. Taxonomy (NCBI): domain Eukaryota; kingdom Viridiplantae; phylum Streptophyta; class Magnoliopsida; order Poales; family Poaceae; genus Aegilops; species Aegilops tauschii. The sequence continues at coordinate 26,095 of NW_027333317.1, read as the reverse complement.
TGTTATTTTCCATGCATTTACTGATTTTTTGAGCTATAAGACCCTGAAATTCAAAAGCACTACAAATGAACTCTGAAAAGGTTGAAAGTTGGCATGATATCATCATTTCACCCACACAATTTTCAACCCTTTCTGACTTCATTTATTATTTTCCATGCATTTACTGATTTTTTTGACCTATAAGACCCTGAAATTGAAAAGCACTACAAATGAACTCTGAAAAGGTTGAAAGTTGGCATGGTATCATCATTTCACCCACATAGCATGTGAAAGAAAGTAGAGAGGGTTACGGCAAAAACTGGATGCACTTCGTGTACAAAATGGACAATCTCTTTCGAAGTATCAGGGTTTCATACGGAAACTCGTCTGTTATACAAAGGGATTTCATTTTTTTGAACTTATTTGAACTCCATAGTTTTTATGTGTTCAAAATGCACCATTCAGAGCCACATCATTAATTTTCAACCCTTTCTGACTTCATTTATTATTTTCCATGCATTTACTGATTTTTTAGAGCTATAAGACCCTGAAATTGAAAAGCACTACAAATGAACTCTGAAAAGGTTGAAAGTTGGCATGGTATCATAATTTCACCCACATAGCATGTGCAAGAAAGTAGAGAGGGTTACGGCAAAAACTAGATGCACTTCGTGTACAAAACGGACAATCTCTTTCGAAGTATCAGGGTTTCATACGGAAACTCGTCTGTTATACAAAGGGATTTCATTTTTTTGAACTTATTTGAACTCCATAGTTTTTATGTGTTCAAAATGCACCATTCAGAGCCACATCATCAATTTTAAACCCTTTCTGACTTCATTTATTATTTTCCATGCATTTACTGATTTTTTTGAGCTATAAGACCCTGAAATTGAAAAGCACTAAAAATGAACTCTGAAAAGGTTGAAAGTTGGCATGGTATCATCATTTCACCCACATAGCATGTGCAAGAAAGTAGAGACGGTTACGGCAAAAACTAGATGCACTTCGTGTACAAAACGGACAATCTCTTTCGAAGTATCAGGGTTTCATACGGAAACTCGTCTGTTATACAAAGGGATTTCATTTTTTTGAACTTATTTGAACTCCATAGTTTTTATGTGTTCAAAATTCACCATTCAGAGCCACATCATCAATTTTCAACCCTTTCTGACTTCATTTATTATTTTCCATGCATTTACTGATTTTTTGACCTATAAGACCCTGAAATTGAAAAGCACTACAAATGAACTCTGAAAAGGTTGAAAGTTGGCATGATATCATCAATTCACCCACATAGCATGTGAAAGAAAGTAGAGAGGGTTACGGCAAAAATTGGAGGCACTTCATGTACAAAACGGACAATCTCTTTCGAAGTATCAGGGTTTCATACGGAAACTCGTCTGTTATACAAAGGGATTTCATTTTTTTGAACTTATTTGAACTCCATAGTTTTTATGTGTTCAAAATGCACCATTCAGAGCCACACCATCAATTTTCAACCCTTTCTGACTTCATTTATTATTTTCCATGCATTTACTGATTTTTTTGACCTATAAGACCCTGAAATTAAAAAGCACTACAAATGAACTCTGAAAAGGTTGAAAGTTGGCATGGTATCATCATTTCACCCACATAGCATGTGAAATAAAGTAGAGAGGGCTACGGCAAAAACTGGATGCACTTCGTGTACAAAACGGACAATCTCTTTCGAAGTATCAGGGTTTCATACGGAAACTCGTCTGTTATACAAAGGGATTTCATTTTTTTGAACTTATTTGAACTCCATAGTTTTTATGTCTTCAAAATGCACCATTCAGAGCCACATCATTAATTTTCAACCCTTTCTGACTTCATTTATTATTTTCCATGCATTTACTGATTTTTTGAGCTATAAGACCCTGAAATTGAAAAGCACTACAAATGAACTCTGAAAAGGTTCAAAGTTGGCATGGTATCATCATTTCACCCACATAGCATGTGCAAGAAAGTAGAGAGGGTTACGGCAAAAACTAGATGCACTTCATGTACAAAAAGGACAATCTCTTTCGAAGTATCAGGGTTTCATACGAAAACTCGTCTGTTATACAAAGGGATTTCATTTTTTTGAACTTATTTGAACTCCATAGTTTTTATGTGTTCAAAATGCACCATTCAGAGCCACATCATCAATTTTCAACCCTTTCTGACTTCATTTATTATTTTCCATGCATTTACTGATTTTTTTGAGCTATAAGACCCTGAAATTGAAAAGCACTACAAATGAACTCTGAAAAGGTTGAAAGTTGGCATGGTATCATCATTTCACCCACATAGCATGTGCAAGAAAGTAGAGAGGGTTACAGAAATAACTGGTTGTACTTCGTGTACAAAACGGACAATCTCTTTCGAAGTCTCAGGGTTTCATACGGAAACTCGTCTGTTATACAAAGGGATTTCATTTTTTTGAACTTATTTGAACTCCATAGTTTTTATGTGTTCAAAATGCACCATTCACAGCCACATCATTAATTTTCAACCCTTTCTGACTTCATTTATTATTTTCCATGCATTTACTGATTTTTTTGAGCTATAAGACCCTGAAATTGAAAAGCACTACAAATGAACTCTGAAAAGGTTGAAAGTTAGCATGGTATCATCATTTCACCCACATAGCATGTGCAAGAAAGTAGAGAGGGTTACGGAAAAAACTGGTTGTACTTCGTGTACAAAACGGACAATCTCTTTCGAAGTCTCAGGGTTTCATACGGAAACTCGTCTGTTATACAAAGGGATTTCATTTTTTTGAACTTATTTGAACTCCATAGTTTTTATGTGTTCAAAATGCACCATTCAGAGCCACATCATTAATTTTCAACCCTTTCTGACTTCATTTATTATTTTCCATGCATTTACTGATTTTTTTGACCTATAAGACCCTGAAATTGAAAAGCACTACAAATGAACTCTGAAAAGGTTGAAAGTTGGCATGGTATCATCATTTCACCCACATAGCATGTGAAAGAAAGTAGAGAGGCTTACGACAAAAATTTGATGCACTTCATGTACAAAACGGACAATCTCTTTCGAAGTATCAGGGTTTCATACGGAAACTCGTCTGTTATACAAAGGGATTTCATTTTTTTGAACTTATTTGAACTCCATAGTTTTTATGTGTTCAAAATGCACCATTCAGAGCCACACCATCAATTTTCAACCCTTTCTGACTTCATTTATTATTTTCCATGCATTTACTGATTTTTTTGACCTATAAGACCCTAAAATTGAAAAGCACTACAAATGAACTCTGAAAAGGTTGAAAGTTGGCATGGTATCATCATTTCACCCACATAGCATCTGAAAGAAAGTAGAGAGGGCTACGGCAAAAACTGGATGCACTTCGTGTACAAAATGGACAATCTCTTTCGAAGTATCAGGGTTTCATACGGAAACTTGTCTGTTATACAAAGGGATTTCATTTTTTTGAACTTATTTGAACTCCATAATTTTTATGTGTTCAAAATGCACCATTCAGAGCCACATCATTAATTTTCAACCCTTTCTGACTTCATTTATTATTTTCCATGCATTTACTGATTTTTTGAGCTATAAGTCCCTGAAATTGAAAAGCACTACAAATGAACTCTGAAAAGGTTGAAAGTTGGCATGGTATCATCATTTCACCCACATAGCATGTGCAAGAAAGTAGAGAGGGTTACGGCAAAAACTAGATGCACTTCGTGTACAAAACGGACAATCTCTTTCGAAGTATCAGGGTTTCATACGGAAACTCGTCTGTTATACAACGGGATTTCATTTTTTTGAACTTATTTGAGCTCCATAGTTTTTATGTGTTCAAAATGCACCATTCAGAGCCACATCATCAATTTTCAACCCTTTCTGACTTCATTTATTATTTTCCATGCATTTACTGATTTTTTGAGCTATAAGACCCTGCAATTGAAAAGCACTACAAATGAACTCTGAAAAGGTTGAAAGTTGGCATGGTATGATCATTTCACCCACATAGCATGTGCAAGAAAGTAGAGAGGGTTACGGAAAAAACTGGTTGTACTTCGTGTACAAAACGGACAATCTCTTTCGAAGTCTCAGGGTTTCATACGGAAACTCGTCTGTTATACAAAGGGATTTCATTTTTTTGAACTTATTTGAACTCCATAGTTTTTATGTGTTCAAAATGCACCATTCAGAGCCACATCATTAATTTTCAACCCTTTCTGACTTCATTTATTATTTTCCATGCATTTACTGATTTTTTTGAGCTATAAGACCCTGAAATTGAAAAGCACTACAAATGAACTCTGAAAAGGTTGAAAGTTGGCATGGTATCATCATTTCACCCACATAGCATGTGCAAGAAAGTAGAGAGGGTTACGGAAAAAACTGGTTGTACTTCGTGTATAAAACGGACAATCTCTTTCGAAGTCTCAGGGTTTCATACGGAAACTCGTCTGTTATACAAAGGGATTTCATTTTTTTGAACTTATTTGAACTCCATAGTTTTTATGTGTTCAAAATGCACCATTCAGAGCCACATCATTAATTTTCAACCCTTTCTGACTTCATTTATTATTTTCCATGCATTTACTGATTTTTTTGACCTATAGGACCCTGAAATTGAAAAGCACTACAAATGAACTCTGAAAAGGTTGAAAGTTGGCATGGTATCATCATTTCACCCACATAACATGTGCAAGAAAGTAGAGAGGGTTACGGCAAAAACTAGATGCACTTCGTGTACAAAACGGACACTCCCTTTCGAAGTCTCAGGGTTTCATACGGAAACTCGTCTGTTATACAAAGGGATTTCATTTTTTTGAACTTATTTGAACTCCATAGTTTTTATGTGTTCAAAATGCACCATTCACAGCCACATCATCAATTTTCAACCCTTTCTGACTTCATTTATTATTTTCCATGCATTTACTGATTTTTTTGAGCTATAAGACACTGAAATTGAAAAGCACTACAAATGAACTCTGAAAAGGTTGAAAGTTGGCATGGTATCATCATTTCACCCACATAGCATGTGCAAGAAAGTAGAGAGGGTTACGGCAAAAACTAGATGCACTTCGTGTACAAAACGGACAATCTCTTTTGAAGTATCAGGGTTTCATACGGAAACTCGTCTGTTATACAAAGGGATTTCATTTTTTTGAACTTATTTGAACTCCATAGTTTTTATGTGTTCAAAATGCACCATTCAGAGCCACATCATCAATTTTCAACCCTTTCTGACTTCATTTATTATTTTCCATGCATTTACTGATTTTTTGACCTATAAGACCCTGAAATTGAAAAGCACTACAAATGAACTCTGCAAAGGTTGAAAGTTGGCATGGTATCATCATTTCACCCACATAGGATGTGAAACAAAGTAGAGAGGGTTACGGCAAAAATTGGATGCACTTCATGTACAAAACGGACAATCTCTTTCGAAGTATCAGGGTTTCATATGGAAACTCGTCTGTTATACAAAGGGATTTCATTTTTTTGAACTTATTTGAACTCCATAGTTTTTATGTGTTCAAAATGCACCATTCAGAGCCACATCATCAATTTTCAACCCTTTCTGACTTCATTTATTATTTTCCATGCATTTACTGATTTTTTTGAGCTATAAGACCCTGAAATTGAAAAGCACTACAAATGAACTCTGAAAAGGTTGAAAGTTGGCATGGTATCATCATTTCACCCACATAGCATGTGCAAGAATGTAGAGAGGGTTACGACAAAAACTAGATGCACTTCGTGTACAAAACGGACAATCTCTTTCGAAGTATCAGGGTTTCATACGGAAACTCGTCTGTTATACAAAGGGATTTCATTTTTTTGAACTTATTTGAGCTCCATAGTTTTTATGTGTTCAAAATGCACCATTCAGAGCCACATCATCAATTTTCAACCCTTTCTGACTTCATTTATTATTTTCCATGCATTTACTGATTTTTTTGAGCTATAAGACCCTGAAATTGAAAAGCACTACAAATGAACTCTGAAAAGGTTGAAAGTTGGCATGGTATCATCATTTCACCCACATAGCATGTGCAAGAAAGTAGAGAGGGTTACGACGAAAACTAGATGCACTTCGTGTACAAAACGGACAATCTCTTTCGAAGTATCAGGGTTTCATACGGAAACTCGTCTGTTATACAAAGGGATTTCATTTTTTTGAACTTATTTGAACTCCATAGTTTTTATGTGTTCAAAATGCACCATTCAGAGCCACATCATCAATTTTCAACCCTTTCTGACTTCATTTATTATTTTCCATGCATTTACTGATTTTTTGAGCTATAAGTCCCTGAAATTGAAAAGCACTACAAATGAACTCTGAAAAGGTTGAAAGTTGGCATGGTATCATCATTTCACCCACATAGCATGTGCAAGAAAGTAGAGTGGGTTACGGCAAAAACTAGATGCACTTCGTGTACAAAACGGACAATCTCTTTCGAAGTATCGGGGTTTCATACGGAAACTCGTCTGTTATACAAAGGGATTTCATTTTTTTGAACTTATTTGAGCTCCATAGTTTTTATGTGTTCAAAATGCACCATTCAGAGCCACATCATCAATTTTCAACCCTTTCTGACTTCATTTATTATTTTCCATGCATTTACTGATTTTTTTGACCTATAGGACCCTGAAATTGAAAAGCACTACAAATGAACTCTGAAAAGGTTGAAAGTTGGCATGGTATCATCATTTCACCCACATAGCATGTGCAAGAAAGTAGAGAGGGTTACGGAAAAAACTGGTTGTACTTCGTGTATAAAACGGACAATCTCTTTCGAAGTCTCAGGGTTTCATACGGAAACTCGTCTATTATACAAAGGGATTTCATTTTTTTGAACTTATTTGAACTCCATAGTTTTTATGTGTTCAAAATGCACCATTCAGAGCCACATCATTAATTTTCAACCCTTTCTGACTTCATTTATTATTTTCCATGCATTTACTGATTTTTTTGACCTATAGGACCCTGAAATTGAAAAGCACTACAAATGAACTCTGAAAAGGTTGAAAGTTGGCATGGTATCATCATTTCACCCACATAGCATGTGCAAGAAAGTAGAGAGGGTTACGGAAAAAATTGGTTGTACTTCGTGTATAAAACGGACAATCTCTTTCGAAGTCTCAGGCTTTCATACGGAAACTCGTCTGTTATACAAAGGGATTTCATTTTTTTGAACTTATTTGAACTCCATAGTTTTTATGTGTTCAAAATGCACCATTCAGAGCCACATCATTAATTTTCAACCCTTTCTGACTTCATTTATTATTTTCCATGCATTTACTGATTTTTTTTGAGCTATAAGACCCTGAAATTGAAAAGCACTACAAATGAACTCTGAAAAGGTTGAAAGTTGGCATGGTATCATCATTTCACCCACATAGCATGTGCAAGAAAGTAGAGAGGGTTACGGAAAAAACTGGTTGGACTTCGTGTATAAAATGGACAATCTCTTTCGAAGTCTCAGGGTTTCATACGGAAACTCGTCTGTTATACAAAGGGATTTCATTTTTTTGAACTTATTTGAACTCCATAGTTTTTATGTGTTCAAAATGCACCATTCAGAGCCACATCATTAATTTTCAACCCTTTCTGACTTCATTTATTATTTTCCATGCATTTACTGATTTTTTTGACCTATAGGACCCTGAAATTGAAAAGCACTACAAATGAACTCTAAAAAGGTTGAAAGTTGGCATGGTATCATCATTTCACCCACATAGCATGTGCAAGAAAGTAGAGAGGGTTACGGCAAAAACTAGATGCACTTCGTGTACAAAACGGACAATCTCTTTCGAAGTATCAGGGTTTCATACGGAAACTCGTCTGTTATACAAAGGGATTTCATTTTTTTGAACTTATTTGAACTCCATAGTTTTTATGTGTTCAAAATGCACCATTCAGAGCCACATCATCAATTTTCAACCCTTTCTGACTTCATTTATTATTTTCCATGCATTTACTGATTTTTTTGACCTATAAGACCCTGAAATTGAAAAGCACTACAAATGAACTCTGCAAAGGTTGAAAGTTGGCATGGTATCATCATTTCACCCACATAGGATGTGAAAGAAAGTAGAGAGGGTTACGGCAAAAATTGGATGCACTTCATGTACAAAACGGACAATCTCTTTCGAAGTATCTGGGTTTCATATGGAAACTCGTCTGTTATACAAAGGGATTTCATTTTTTTGAACTTATTTGAACTCCATAGTTTTTATGTGTTCAAAATGCACCATTCAGAGCCACACCATCAATTTTCAACCCTTTCTGACTTCATTTATTATTTTCCATGCATTTACTGATTTTTTTGACCTATAAGACCCTGAAATTGAAAAGCACTACAAATGAACTCTGAAAAGGTTGAAAGTTGGCATGGTATCATCATCTCACCCACATAGCATATGAAAGAAAGTAGAGAGGGCTACGGCAAAAACTGGATGCACTTCGTGTACAAAACGGACAATCTCTTTCGAAGTATCAGGGTTTCATACGGAAACTCATCTCTTATACAAAGGGATTTCATTTTTTTGAACTTATTTGAACTCCATAGTTTTTATTTGTTCAAAATGCGCCATTCAGAGCCACATCATTAATTTTCAACCCTTTCTGACTTCATTTATTATTTTCCATGCATTTACTGATTTTTTTGAGCTATAAGACCTTGAAATTGAAAAGCACTACAAATGAACTCTGAAAAGGTTGAAAGTTGGCATGGTATCATCATTTCACCCACGTAGCATGTGCAAGAAAGTAGAGAGGTTACGGCAAAAACTAGATGCACTTCGTGTACAAAACGGACAATCCCTTTCAAAGTATCAGGGTTTCATACGGAAACTCGTCTGTTATACAAAGGGATTTCATTTTTTTGAGCTTATTTGAACTCCATAAATTTTATGTGTTCAAAATGCACCATTCAGAGCCACATCATCAATTTTCAACCCTTTCTGACTTCATTTATTATTTTCCATGCATTTACTGATTTTTTTGAGCTATAAGACCCTGAAATTGAAAAGCACTACAAATGAACTCTGAAAAGGTTGAAAGTTGGCATGGTATCATCATTTCACCCACATAGAATGTGCAAGAAAGTAGAGAGGGTTACGGCAAAAACTAGATGCACTTCGTGTACAAAATGGACAATCTCTTTCGAAGTATCAGGGTTTCATACGGAAACTCGTCTGTTATACAAAGGGATTTCATTTTTTTGAACTTATTTGAACTCCATAGTTTTTATGTGTTCAAAATGCACCATTCAGAGCCACATCATCAATTTTCAACCCTTTCTGACTTCATTTATTATTTTCCATGCATTTACTGATTTTTTTGAGCTATAAGACCCTGAAATTGAAAAGCACTACAAATGAACTCTGAAGAGGTTGAAAGTTGGCATGGTATCATCATTTCACCCACATAGCATGTGCAAGAAAGTAGAGAGGGTTACGGAAAAAACTGGTTGTACTTCGTGTACAAAACGGACAATCTCTTTCGAAGTCTCAGGGTTTCATACGGAAACTCGTCTGTTATACAAAGGGATTTCATTTTTTTGAACTTATTTGAACTCCATAGTTTTTATGTGTTCAAAATGCACCATTCAGAGCCACATCATTAATTTTCAACCCTTTCTGACTTCATTTATTATTTTCCATGCATTTACTGATTTTTTTTGACCTATAGGACCCTGAAATTGAAAAGCACTACAAATGAACTCTGAAAAGGTTGAAAGTTGGCATGGTATCATCATTTCACCCACATAGCATGTGCAAGAAAGTAGAGAGGGTTACGGCAAAAACTAGATGCACTTCGTGTAGAAAACGGACAATCCCTTTCAAAGTATTAGGGTTTCATACGGAAACTCGTCTGTTATACAAAGGGATTTCATTTTTTTGAACTTATTTGAACTCCATAGTTTTTATGTGTTCAAAATGCACCATTCAGAGCCACATCATCAATTTTCAACCCTTTCTGACTTCATTTATTATTTTCCATGCATTTACTGATTTTTTTGAGCTATAAGACCCTGAAATTGAAAAGCACTACAAATGAACTCTGAAAAGGTTGAAAGTTGGCATGGTATCATCATTTCACCCACATAGAATGTGCAAGAAAGTAGAGAGGGTTACGGCAAAAACTAGATGCACTTCGTGTACAAAACGGACAATCTCTTTCGAAGTATCAGGGTTTCATACGGAAACTCGTCTGTTATACAAAGGGATTTCATTTTTTGAACTTATTTGAACTCCATAGTTTTTATGTGTTCAAAATGCACCATTCAGAGCCACATCATCAATTTTCAACCCTTTCTGACTTCATTTATTATTTTCCATGCATTTACTGATTTTTTTGACCTATAAGACCCTGAAATTGAAAAGCACTACAAATGAACTCTGAAAAGGTTAAAAGTTGGCATCGTATCATCATTTCACCCACATAGCATGTGAAAGAAAGTAGAGAGGGTTACGGCAAAAATTGGATGCACTTCATGTACAAAACGGACAATCTCTTTCGAAGTATCAGGGTTTCATACGGAAACTCGTCTGTTATACAAAGGGATTTCATTTTTTTGAACTTATTTGAACTCCATAGTTTTTATGTGTTCAAACTGCACCATTCAGAGCCACACCATCAATTTTCAACCCTTTCTGACTTCATTTATTATTTTCCATGCATTTACTGTTTTTTTGACCTATAAGACCCTGAAATTGAAAAGCACTACAAATGAACTCTGAAAAGGTTGAAAGTTGGCATGGTATCATCATTTCACCCACATAGCATGTGAAAGAAAGAAGAGAGGGCTACGGCAAAAACTGGATGCACTTCGTGTACAAAACGGAGAATCTCGTTCGAAGTATCAGGGTTTCATACGGAAACTCGTCTGTTATACAAAGGGATTTCATTTTTTTGAACTTATTTGAACTCCATAGTTTTTATTTGTTCAAAATGCGCCATTCAGAGCCACATTATTAATTTTCAACCCTTTATGACTTCATTTATTATTTTCCATGCATTTACTGATTTTTTTGAGCTATAAGACCCTGAAATTGAAAAGCACTACAAATGAACTCTGAAAAGGTTGAAAGTTGCCATGGTATCATCATTTCACCCACATAGCATGTGCAAGAAAGTAGAGAGGGTTACGGCAAAAACTAGATGCACTTCGTGTACAAAACGGACAATCTCTTTCGAAGTATCAGGGTTTCATACGGAAACTCGTCTGTTATACACAGGGATTTCATTTTTTTGAACTTATTTGAACTCCATAGTTTTTATGTGTTCAAAATGCACCATTCAGAGCCACATCATCAATTTTCAACCCTTTCTGACTTCATTTATTATTTTCCATGCATTTACTGATTTTTTTGAGCTATAAGACCCTGAAATTGAAAAGCACTACAAATGAACTCTGAAAAGGTTGAAAGTTGGCATGGTATCATCATTTCACCCACATAGCATGTGCAAGAAAGTAGAGAGGGTTACGGAAAAAACTGGTTGTACTTCGTGTACAAAACGGACAATCTCTTTCGAAGTCTCAGGGTTTCATACGAAAACTCGTCTGTTATACAAAGGGATTTCATTTTTTTGAACTTATTTGAACTCCATAGCTTTTATGTGTTCAAAATGCACCATTCAGAGCCACATCATTAATTTTCAACCCTTTCTGACTTCATTTATTATTTTCCATGCATTTACTGATTTTTTTTGACCTATAGGACCCTGAAATTGAAAAGCACTACAAATGAACTCTGAAAAGGTTGAAAGTTGGCATGGTATCATCATTTCACCCACATAGCATGTGCAAGAAAGTAGAGAGGGTTACGGCAAAAACTAGATGCACTTCGTGTACAAAACGGACAATCCCTTTCGAAGTATCAGGGTTTCATACGGAAACTCGTCTGTTATACAAAGGGATTTCATTTTTTTGAACTTATTTGAACTCCATAGTTTTTATGTGTTCAAAATGCACCATTCAGAGCCACATCATCAATTTTCAACCCTTTCTGACTTCATTTATTATTTTCCATGCATTTACTGATTTTTTTGAGCTATAAGACCCTGAAATTGAAAAGCACTACAAATGAACTCTGAAAAGGTTGAAAGTTGGCATGGTATCATCATTTCACCCACATAGCATGTGCAAGAAAGTAGAGAGGGTTACGGAAAAAACTGGTTGTACTTCGTGTACAAAACGGACAATCTCTTTCGAAGTCTCAGGGTTTCATACGAAAACTCGTCTGTTATACAAAGGGATTTCATTTTTTTGAACTTATTTGAACTCCATAGCTTTTATGTGTTCAAAATGCACCATTCAGAGCCACATCATTAATTTTCAACCCTTTCTGACTTCATTTATTATTTTCCATGCATTTACTGATTTTTTTAACCTATAGGACCCTGAAATTGAAAAGCACTACAAATGAACTCTGAAAAGGTTGAAAGTTGGCATGGTATCATCATTTCACCCACATAGGATGTGCAAGAAAGTAGAGAGGGTTACGGCAAAAACTAGATGCACTTCGTGTACAAAACGGACAATCCCTTTCGAAGTATCAGGGTTTCATACGGAAAGTCGTCTGTTATACAAAGGGATTTCATTTTTTTGAACTTATTTGAACTCCATAGTTTTTATGTGTTCAAACTGCACCATTCAGAGCCACACCATCAATTTTCAACCCTTTCTGACTTCATTTATTATTTTCCATGCATTTACTGTTTTTTTGACCTATAAGACCCTGAAATTGAAAAGCACTACAAATGAACTCTGAAAAGGTTGAAAGTTGGCATGGTATCATCATTTCACCCACATAGCATGTGAAAGAAAGAAGATAGGGCTACGGCAAAAACTGGATGCACTTTGTGTACAAAACAGACAATCTCTTTCGAAGTATCAGGGTTTCATACGGAAACTCGTCTGTTATACAAAGGGATTTCATTTTTTTGAACTTATTTGAACTCCATAGTTTTTATGTGTTCAAAATGCACCATTCAGAGCCACATCATCAATTTTCAACCCTTTCTGACTTCATTTATTATTTTCCATGCATTTACTGATTTTTTTGACCTATAAGACCCTGAAATTGAAAAGCACTACAAATGAACTCTGCAAAGGTTGAAAGTTGGCATGGTATCATCATTTCACCCACATAGCATGTGCAAGAAAGTAGAGAGGGTTACGGAAAAAACTGGTTGTACTTCGTGTACAAAACGGACAATCTCTTTCGAAGTCTCAGGGTTTCATACGAAAACTCGTCTGTTATACAAAGGGATTTCATTTTTTTTGAACTTATTTGAACTCCATAGCTTTTATGTGTTCAAAATGCACCATTCAGAGCCACATCATTAATTTTCAACCCTTTCTGACTTCATTTATTATTTTCCATGCATTTATTGATTTTTTGACCTATAGGACCCTGAAATTGAAAAGCACTACAAATGAACTCTGAAAAGGTTGGAAGTTGGCATGGTATCATCATTTCACCCACATAGCAGGTGCAAGAAAGTAGAGAGGGTTACGGCAAAAACTGGATGCACTTCGTGTACAAAACGGACAATCTCTTTCGAAGTATCAGGGTTTCATACGGAAACTCGTCTGTTATACAAAGGGATTTCATTTTTTTGAACTTATTTGAACTCCATAGTTTTTATGTGTTCAAAATGCACCATTCAGAGCCACATCATCAATTTTCAACCCTTTCTGACTTCATTTATTATTTTCCATGCATTTACTGATTTTTTTGAGCTATAAGACCCTGAAATTGAAAAGCACTACAAATGAACTCTGAAAAGGTTGAAAGTTGGCATGGTATCATCATTTCACCCACATAGCATGTGCAAGAAAGTAGAGAGGTTACGGCAAAAACTAGATGCACTTCGTGTACAAAATGGACAATCTCTTTCGAAGTATCAGGGTTTCAACGGAAACTCGTCTGTTATACAAAGGGATTTCATTTTTTTGAACTTATTTGAACTCCATAGTTTTTATGTGTTCAAAATGCACCATTCAGAGCCACATCATCAATTTTCAACCCTTTCTGACTTCATTTATTATTTTCCATGCATTTACTGATTTTTTTGAGCTATAAGACCCTGAAATTGAAAAGCACTACAAATGAACTCTGAAAAGGTTGAAAGTTGGCATGGTATCATCATTTCACCCCACATAGCATGTGCAAGAAAGTAGAGAGGGTTACGGCAAAAATTGGATGCACTTCATGTACAAAACGGACAATCTCTTTCGAAGTATCAGGGTTTCATACGGAAACTCGTCTGTTATACAAAGGGATTTCATTTTTTTGAACTTATTTGAACTCCATAGTTTTTATGTGTTCAAACTGCACATTCAGAGCCACACCATCAATTTTCAACCCTTTCTGACTTCATTTATTATTTTCCATGCATTTACTGTTTTTTTGACCTATAAGACCCTGAAATTGAAAAGCACTACAAATGAACTCTGAAAAGGTTGAAAGTTGGCATGGTATCATCATTTCACCCACATAGCATGTGAAAGAAAGAAGAGAGGGCTACGGCAAAAACTGGATGCACTTCGTGTACAAAACGGAGAATCTCGTTCGAAGTATCAGGGTTTCATACGGAAACTCGTCTGTTATACAAAGGGATTTCATTTTTTTGAACTTATTTGAACTCCATAGTTTTTATTTGTTCAAAATGCGCCATTCAGAGCCACATCATTAATTTTCAACCCTTTATGACTTCATTTATTATTTTCCATGCATTTACTGATTTTTTTGAGCTATAAGACCCTGAAATTGAAAAGCACTACAAATGAACTCTGAAAAGGTTGAAAGTTGCCATGGTATCATCATTTCACCCACATAGCATGTGCAAGAAAGTAGAGAGGGTTACGGCAAAAACTAGATGCACTTCGTGTACAAAACGGACAATCTCTTTCGAAGTATCAGGGTTTCATACGGAAACTCGTCTGTTATACACAGGGATTTCATTTTTTTGAACTTATTTGAACTCCCATAGTTTTTATGTGTTCAAAATGCACCATTCAGAGCCACATCATCAATTTTCAACCCTTTCTGACTTCATTTATTATTTTCCATGCATTTACTGTTTTTTTGACCTATAAGACCCTGAAATTGAAAAGCACTACAAATGAACTCTGAAAAGGTTGAAAGTTGGGATGGTATCATCATTTCACCCACATAGCATGTGAAAGAAAGAAGAGAGGGCTACGGCAAAAACTGGATGCACTTCGTGTACAAAACGGAGATCTCGTTCGAAGTATCAGGGTTTCATACGGAAACTCGTCTGTTATACAAAGGGATTTCATTTTTTTGAACTTATTTGAACTCCATAGTTTTTATTTGTTCAAAATGCGCCATTCAGAGCCACATCATTAATTTTCAACCCTTTATGACTTCATTTATTATTTTCCATGCATTTACTGATTTTTTTGAGCTATAAGACCCTGAAATTGAAAAGCACTACAAATGAACTCTGAAAAGGTTGAAAGTTGGCATGGTATCATCATTTCACCCACATAGCATGTGCAAGAAAGTAGAGAGGGTTACGGCAAAAACTAGATGCACTTCGTGTACAAAACGGACAATCTCTTTCGAAGTATCAGGGTTTCATACGGAAACTCGTCTGTTATACACAGGGATTTCATTTTTTGAACTTATTTGAACTCCATAGTTTTTATGTGTTCAAAATGCACCATTCAGAGCCACATCATCAATTTTCAACCCTTTCTGACTTCATTTATTATTTTCCATGCATTTACTGATTTTTTTGAGCTATAAGACCCTGAAATTGAAAAGCACTACAAATGAACTCTGAAAAGGTTGAAAGTTGGCATGGTATCATCATTTCACCCACATAGCATGTGCAAGAAAGTAGAGAGGGTTACGGAAAAAACTGGTTGTACTTCGTGTACAAAACGGACAATCTCTTTCGAAGTCTCAGGGTTTCATACGAAAACTCGTCTGTTATACAAAGGGATTTCATTTTTTTGAACTTATTTGAACTCCATAGCTTTTATGTGTTCAAAATGCACCATTCAGAGCCACATCATTAATTTTCAACCCTTTCTGACTTCATTTATTATTTTCCATGCATTTACTGATTTTTTTTGACCTATAGGACCCTGAAATTGAAAGCACTACAAATGAACTCTGAAAGAGGTTGAAAGTTGGCATGGTATCATCATTTCACCCACATAGCATGTGCAAGAAAGTAGAGAGGGTTACGGCAAAAACTAGATGCACTTCGTGTACAAAACGGACAATCCCTTTCGAAGTATCAGGGTTTCATACGGAAACTCGTCTGTTATACAAAGGGATTTCATTTTTTTGAACTTATTTGAACTCCATAGTTTTTATGTGTTCAAAATGCACCATTCAGAGCCACATCATCAATTTTCAACCCTTTCTGACTTCATTTATTATTTTCCATGCATTTACTGATTTTTTGAGCTATAAGACCCTGAAATTGAAAAGCACTACAAATGAACTCTGAAAAGGTTGAAAGTTGGCATGGTATCATCATTTCACCCACATAGCATGTGCAAGAAAGTAGAGAGGGTTACGGAAAAAACTGGTTGTACTTCGTGTACAAAACGGACAATCTCTTTCGAAGTCTCAGGGTTTCATACGAAAACTCGTCTGTTATACAAAGGGATTTCATTTTTTTGAACTTATTTGAACTCCATAGCTTTTATGTGTTCAAAATGCACCATTCAGAGCCACATCATTAATTTTCAACCCTTTCTGACTTCATTTATTATTTTCCATGCATTTACTGATTTTTTTAACCTATAGGACCCTGAAATTGAAAAGCACTACAAATGAACTCTGAAAAAGTTGAAAGTTGGCATGGTATCATCATTTCACCCACATAGCATGTGCAAGAAAGTAGAGAGGGTTACGGCAAAAACTAGATGCACTTCGTGTACAAAACGGACAATCCCTTTCGAAGTATCAGTGTTTCATACGGAAAGTCGTCTGTTATACAAAGGGATTTCATTTTTTTGAACTTATTTGAACTCCATAGTTTTTATGTGTTCAAAATGCACCATTCAGAGCCACATCATCAATTTTCAACCCTTTCTAACTTCATTTATTATTTTCCATGCATTTACTGATTTTTTTGTGCTATAAGACCCTGAAATGAAAAGCACTACAAATGAACCCTGAAAAGGTTGAAAGTTGGCATGGTATCATCATTTCACCCACATAGAATGTGCAAGAAAGTAGAGAGGGTTACGGCAAAAAACTAGATGCACTTCGTGTACAAAACGGACAATCTCTTTCGAAGTATCATGGTTTCATACGGAAACTCGTCTGTTATACAAAGGGATTTCATTTTTTGAACTTATTTGAACTCCATAGTTTTTATGTGTTCAAAATGCACCATTCAGAGCCACATCATCAATTTTCAACCCTTTCTGACTTCATTTATTATTTTCCATGCATTTACTGATTTTTTGACCTATAAGACCCTGAAATTGAAAGCACTACAAATGAACTCTGAAAAGGTGAAAGTTGGCACGGTATCATCATTTCACCCACATAGCATGTGAAAGAAAGTAGAGAGGGTTACGGCAAAAATTGGATGCACTTCATGTACAAAACGGACAATCTCTTTCGAAGTATCAGGGTTTCATACGGAAACTCGTCTGTTATACAAAGGGATTTCATTTTTTTGAACTTATTTGAACTCCATAGCTTTTATGTGTTCAAAATGCACCATTCAGAGCCACATCATTAATTTTCAACCCTTTCTGACTTCATTTATTATTTTCCATGCATTTACTGATTTTTTTTGACCTATAGGACCCTGAAATTGAAAAGCACTACAAATGAACTCTGAAAAGGTTGAAAGTTGGCATGGTATCATCATTTCACCCACATAGCATGTGCAAGAAAGTAGAGAGGGTTACGGCAAAAACTAGATGCACTTCGTGTACCAAAACGGACAATCCCTTTCGAAGTATCAGTGTTTCATACGGAAAGTCGTCTGTTATACAAAGGGATTTCATTTTTTTGAACTTATTTGAACTCCATAGTTTTTATGTGTTCAAAATGCACCATTCAGAGCCACATCATCAATTTTCAACCCTTTCTGACTTCATTTATTATTTTCCATGCATTTTCTGATTTTTTTGTGCTATAAGACCCTGAAATTGAAAAGCACTACAAATGAACCCTGAAAAGGTTTAAAGTTGGCATGGTATCATCATTTCACCCACATAGAATGTGCAAGAAAGTAGAGAGGGTTACGGCAAAAACTAGATGCACTTCGTGTACAAAACGGACAATCTCTTTCGAAGTATCATGGTTTCATACGGAAACTCGTCTGTTATACAAAGGGATTTCATTTTTTGAACTTATTTGAACTCCATAGTTTTTATGTGTTCAAAATGCACCATTCAGAGCCACATCATCAATTTTCAACCCTTTCTGACTTCATTTATTATTTTCCATGCATTTACTGATTTTTTTGACCTATTAAGACCCTGAAATTGAAAAGCACTACAAATGAACTCTGAAAAGGTTGAAAGTTGGCACGGTATCATCATTTCACCCACATAGCATGTGAAAGAAAGTAGAGAGGGTTACGGCAAAAATTGGATGCACTTCATGTACAAAACGGACAATCTCTTTCGAAGTATCAGGGTTTCATACGGAAACTCGTCTGTTATACAAAGGGATTTCATTTTTTTGAACTTATTTGAACTCCATAGCTTTTATGTGTTCAAAATGCACCATTCAGAGCCACATCATTAATTTTCAACCCTTTCTGACTTCATTTATTATTTTCCATGCATTTACTGATTTTTTTTGACCTATAGGACCCTGAAATTGAAAAGCACTACAAATGAACTCTGAAAAGGTTGAAAGTTGGCATGGTATCATCATTTCACCCACATAGCATGTGCAAGAAAGTAGAGAGGGGTTACGGCAAAAACTAGATGCACTTCGTGTACAAAACGGACAATCCCTTTCGAAGTATCAGTGTTTCATACGGAAAGTCGTCTGTTATACAAAGGGATTTCATTTTTTTGAACTTATTTGAACTCCATAGTTTTTATGTGTTCAAAATGCACCATTCAGAGCCACATCATCAATTTTCCACCTTTCTGACTTCATTTATTATTTTCCATGCATTTACTGATTTTTTTGTGCTATAAGACCCTGAAATTGAAAAGCACTACAAATGAACCCTGAAAAGGTTTAAAGTGTGGCATGGTATCATCATTTCACCCACATAGAATGTGCAAGAAAGTAGAGAGGGTTACGGCAAAAACTAGATGCACTTCGTGTACAAAACGGACAATCTCTTTCGAAGTATCATGGTTTCATACGGAAACTCGTCTGTTATACAAAGGGATTTCATTTTTTGACTTATTTGAACTCCATAGTTTTTATGTGTTCAAAATGCACCATTCAGAGCCACATCATCAATTTTCAACCCTTTCTGACTTCATTTATTATTTTCCATGCATTTACTGATTTTTTTGACCTATAAGACCCTGAAATTGAAAAGCACTACAAATGAACTCTGAAAAGGTTGAAAGTTGGCACGGTATCATCATTTCACCCACATAGCATGTGAAAGAAAGTAGAGAGGGTTACGGCAAAAATTGGATGCACTTCATGTACAAAACGGACAATCTCTTTCGAAGTATCAGGGTTTCATACGGAAACTCGTCTGTTATACAAAGGGATTTCATTTTTTTGAACTTATTTGAACTCCATAGCTTTTATGTGTTCAAAATGCACCATTCAGAGCCACATCATTAATTTTCAACCCTTTCTGACTTCATTTATTATTTTCCATGCATTTACTGATTTTTTTTGACCTATAGGACCCTGAAATTGAAAAGCACTACAAATGAACTCTGAAAAGGTTGAAAGTTGGCATGGTATCATCATTTCACCCACATAGCATGTGCAAGAAAGTAGAGAGGGTTACGGCAAAAACTAGATGCACTTCGTGTACAAAACGGGACAATCCCTTTCGAAGTATCAGTGTTTCATACGGAAAGTCGTCTGTTATACAAAGGGATTTCATTTTTTTGAACTTATTTGAACTCCATAGTTTTTATGTGTTCAAAATGCACCATTCAGAGCCACATCATCAATTTTCAACCCTTTCTGACTTCATTTATTATTTTCCATGCATTTACTGATTTTTTTGTGCTATAAGACCCTGAAATTGAAAAGCACTACAAATGAACCCTGAAAAGGTTGAAAGTTGGCATGGTATCATCATTTCACCCACATAGAATGTGCAAGAAAGTAGAGAGGGTTACGGCAAAAACTAGATGCACTTCGTGTACAAAACGGACAATCTCTTTCGAAGTATCATGGTTTCATACGGAAACTCGTCTGTTATACAAAGGGATTTCATTTTTTGAACTTATTTGAACTCCATAGTTTTTATGTGTTCAAAATGCACCATTCAGAGCCACATCATCAATTTTCAACCCTTTCTGACTTCATTTATTATTTTCCATGCATTTACTGATTTTTTTGACCTATAAGACCCTGAAATTGAAAAGCACTACAAATGAACTCTGAAAGGTTGAAAGTTGGCACGGTATCATCATTTCACCCACATAGCATGTGAAAGAAAGTAGAGAGGGTTACGGCAAAAATTGGATGCACTTCATGTACAAAACGGACAATCTCTTTCGAAGTATCAGGGTTTCATACGGAAACTCGTCTGTTATACAAAGGGATTTCATTTTTTTGAACTTATTTGAACTCCATAGCTTTTATGTGTTCAAAATGCACCATTCAGAGCCACATCATTAATTTTCAACCCTTTCTGACTTCATTTATTATTTTCCATGCATTTACTGATTTTTTTTGACCTATAGGACCCTGAAATTGAAAAGCACTACAAATGAACTCTGAAAAGGTTGAAAGTTGGCATGGTATCATCATTTCACCCACATAGCATGTGCAAGAAAGTAGAGAGGGTTACGGCAAAAACTAGATGCACTTCGTGTACAAAACGGACAATCCCTTTCGAAGTATCAGGGTTTCATACGGAAACTCGTCTGTTATACAAAGGGATTTCATTTTTTTGAACTTATTTGAACTCCATAGTTTTTATGTGTTCAAAATGCACCATTCAGAGCCACATCATCAATTTTCAACCCTTTCTGACTTCATTTATTATTTTCCATGGATTTACTGATTTTTTTGAGCTATAAGACCCTGAAATTGAAAAGCACTACAAATGAACTCTGAAAAGGTTGAAAGTTGGCATGGTATCATCATTTCACCACATAGCATGTGCAAGAAAGTAGAGAGGGTTACGGAAAAAACTGGTTGTACTTCGTGTATAAAACGGACAATCTCTTTCGAAGTCTCAGGGTTTCATACGAAAACTCGTCTGTTATACAAAGGGATTTCATTTTTTTTGAACTTATTTGAACTCCATAGCTTTTATGTGTTCAAAATGCACCATTCAGAGCACATCATTAATTTTCAACCCTTTCTGACTTCATTTATTATTTTCCATGCATTTACTGATTTTTTTAACCTATAGGACCCTGAAATTGAAAAGCACTACAAATGAACTCTGAAAAGGTTGAAAGTTGGCATGGTATCATCATTTCACCCACATAGCATGTGCAAGAAAGTAGAGAGGGTTACGGCAAAAACTAGATGCACTTCGTGTACAAAACGGACAATCCCTTTCGAAGTATCAGGGTTTCATACGGAAAGTCGTCTGTTATACAAAGGGATTTCATTTTTTTTGAACTTATTTGAACTCCATAGTTTTTATGTGTTCAAATGCACCATTCAGAGCCACATCATCAATTTTCAACCCTTTCTGACTTCATTTATTATTTTCCATGCATTTACTGATTTTTTTGTGCTATAAGACCCTGAATTGAAAAGCACTACAAATGAACCCTGAAAAGGTTGAAAGTTGGCATGGTATCATCATTTCACCCACATAGAATGTGCAAGAAAGTAGAGAGGGTTACGGCAAAAAACTAGATGCACTTCGTGTACAAAACGGACAATCTCTTTCGAAGTATCATGGTTTCATACGGAAACTCGTCTGTTATACAAAGGGATTTCATTTTTTGACTTATTTGAACTCCATAGTTTTTATGTGTTCAAATGCACCATTCAGAGCCACATCATCAATTTTCAACCCTTTCTGACTTCATTTATTATTTTCCATGCATTTACTGATTTTTTTGACCTATAAGACCTGAAATTGAAAAGCACTACAAATGAACTCTGAAAAGGTTGAAAGTTGGCACGGTATCATCATTTCACCCACATAGCATGTGAAAGAAAGTAGAGAGGGTTACGGCAAAAATTGGATGCACTTCATGTACAAAACGGACAATCTCTTTCGAAGTATCAAGGTTTCATACGGAAACTCGTCTGTTATACAAAGGGATTTCATTTTTTGAACTTATTTGAACTCCATAGTTTTTATGTCTTCAAAATGCACCATTCAGAGCCACATCATCAATTTTCAACCCTTTCTGACTTCATTTATTATTTTCCATGCATTTACTGATTTTTTTGAGCTATAAGACCCTGAAATTGAAAGCACTACAAATGAACTCTGAAAAGGTTGAAAGTTGGCATGGTATCATCATTTCACCCACATAGCATGTGCAAGAAAGTAGAGAGGGTTACGGAAAAAAACTGGTTGTACTTCGTGTACAAAACGGACAATCTCTTTCGAAGTATCAGGGTTTCATACGGAAACTCATCTGTTATACAAAGGGATTTCATTTTTTTGAACTTATTTGAACTCCATAGTTTTTATGTGTTCAAAATGCACCATTCAAAGCCACATCATTAATTTTCAACCCTTTCTGACTTCATTTATTATTTTCCATGCATTTACTGATTTTTTTGACCTATAGGACCCTGAAATTGAAAAGCACTACAAATGAACTCTGAAAAGGTTGAAAGTTGGCATGGTATCATCATTTCACCCACATAGCATGTGCAAGAAAGTAGAGAGGGTTACGGCAAAAACTAGATGCACTTCGTGTACAAAACGGACAATCCCTTTCAAAGTATCAGGGTTTCATACGGAAACTCGTCTGTTATACAAAGGATTTCATTTTTTTGAACTTATTTGAACTCCATAGTTTTTATGTGTTCAAAATGCACCATTCAGAGCCACATCATCAATTTTCAACCCTTTCTGACTTCATTTATTATTTTCCATGCATTTACTGATTTTTTGAGCTATAAGACCCTGAAATTGAAAAGCACTACAAATGAACTCTGAAAAGGTTGAAAGTTGGCATGGTATCATCATTTCACCCACATAGAATGTGCAAGAAAGTAGAGAGGGTTACGGCAAAAACTAGATGCACTTCGTGTACAAAACGGACAATCTCTTTCGAAGTATCAGGGTTTCATACGGAAACTCGTCTGTTATACAAAGGGATTTCATTTTTTGAACTTATTTGAACTCCATAGTTTTTATGTGTTCAAAATGCACCATTCAGAGCCACATCATCAATTTTCAACCCTTTCTGACTTCATTTATTATTTTCCATGCATTTACTGATTTTTTTGACCTATAAGACCCTGAAATTGAAAAGCACTTCAAATGAACTCTGAAAAGGTTAAAAGTTGGCATCGTATCATCATTTCACCCACATAGCATGTGAAAGAAAGTAGAGAGGGTTACGGCAAAAATTGGATGCACTTCATGTACAAAACGGACAATCTCTTTCGAAGTATCAGGGTTTCATACGGAAACTCGTCTGTTATACAAAGGGATTTCATTTTTTTGAACTTATTTGAACTCCATAGTTTTTATGTGTTCAAACTGCACCATTCAGAGCCACACCATCAATTTTCAACCTTTCTGACTTCATTTATTATTTTCCATGCATTTACTGTTTTTTTGACCTATAAGACCTGAAATTGAAAAGCACTACAAATGAACTCTGAAAAGGTTGAAAGTTGGCATGGTATCATCATTTCACCCACATAGCATGTGAAAGAAAGAAGAGAGGGCTACGGCAAAAAACTGGATGCACTTCGTGTACAAAACGGAGAATCTCGTTCGAAGTATCAGGGTTTCATACGGAAACTCGTCTGTTATACAAAGGGA
This sequence comes from Aegilops tauschii subsp. strangulata, assembly GCF_002575655.3. Taxonomy (NCBI): domain Eukaryota; kingdom Viridiplantae; phylum Streptophyta; class Magnoliopsida; order Poales; family Poaceae; genus Aegilops; species Aegilops tauschii. The sequence goes on along the minus strand of NW_027333317.1, from coordinate 2,007 downwards.
TTTCATTTTTTTGAACTTATTTGAACTCCATAGTTTTTATTTGTTCAAAATGCGCCATTCAGAGCCACATCATTAATTTTCAACCCTTTATGACTTCATTTATTATTTTCCATGCATTTACTGATTTTTTTGAGCTATAAGACCCTGAAATTGAAAAGCACTACAAATGAACTCTGAAAAGGTTGAAAGTTGGCATGGTATCATCATTTCACCCACATAGCATGTGCAAGAAGTAGAGAGGGTTACGGCAAAAACTAGATGCACTTCGTGTACAAAACGGACAATCTCTTTCGAAGTATCAGGGTTTCATACGGAAACTCGTCTGTTATACACAGGGATTTCATTTTTTTGAACTTATTTGAACTCCATAGTTTTTATGTGTTCAAAATGCACCATTCAGAGCCACATCATCAATTTTCAACCCTTTCTGACTTCATTATTATTTTCCATGCATTTACTGATTTTTTGAGCTATAAGACCCTGAAATTGAAAAGCACTACAAATGAACTCTGAAAAGGTTGAAAGTTGGCATGGTATCATCATTTCACCCACATAGCATGTGCAAGAAAGTAGAGAGGGTTACGGAAAAAACTGGTTGTACTTCGTGTACAAAACGGACAATCTCTTTCGAAGTCTCAGGGTTTCATACGAAAACTCGTCTGTTATACAAAGGGATTTCATTTTTTTGAACTTATTTGAACTCCATAGCTTTATGTGTTCAAAATGCACCATTCAGAGCCACATCATTAATTTTCAACCCTTCTGACTTCATTTGTTATTTTCCATGCATTTACTGATTTTTTTGACCTATAAGACCCTGAAATTGAAAAGCCACTACAAATGAACTCTGAAAAGGTTGAAAGTTGGCACGGTATCATCATTTCACCCACATAGCATGTGAAAGAAAGTAGAGAGGGTTACGGCAAAAATTGGATGCACTTCATGTACAAAACGGACAATCTCTTTCGAAGTATCAGGGTTTCATACGGAAACTCGTCTGTTATACAAAGGGATTTCATTTTTTGAACTTATTTGAACTCCATAGTTTTTATGTGTTCAAACTGTACCATTCAGAGCCACACCATCAATTTTCAACCCTTTCTGACTTCATTTATTATTTTCCATGCATTTACTGTTTTTTTGACCTATAAGACCCTGAAATTGAAAAGCACTACAAATGAACTCTGAAAAGGTTGAAAGTTGGCATGGTATCATCATTTCACCACATAGCATGTGAAAGAAAGAAGAGAGGGCTACGGCAAAAACTGGATGCACTTCGTGTACAAAACGGAGAATCTCGTTCGAAGTATCAGGGTTTCATACGGAAACTCGTCTGTTATACAAAGGGATTTCATTTTTTTGAACTTATTTTGAACTCCATAGTTTTTATTTGTTCAAAATGCGCCATTCAGAGCCACATCATTAATTTTCAACCCTTTTATGACTTCATTTATTATTTTCCATGCATTTACTGATTTTTTTGAGCTATAAGACCCTGAAATTGAAAAGCACTACAAATGAACTCTGAAAAGGTTGAAAGTTGGCATGGTATCATCATTTCACCCACATAGCATGTGCAAGAAAGTAGAGAGGGTTACGGCAAAAACTAGATGCACCTTCGTGTACAAAACGGACAATCTCTTTCGAAGTATCAGGGTTTCATACGGAAACTCGTCTGTTATACACAGGGATTTCATTTTTTTGAACTTATTTGAACTCCATAGTTTTTATGTGTTCAAAATGCACCATTCAGAGCCACATCATCAATTTTCAACCCTTTCTGACTTCATTTATTATTTTCCATGCATTTACTGATTTTTTGAGCTATAAGACCCTGAAATTGAAAAGCACTACAAATGAACTCTGAAAAGGTTGAAAGTTGGCATGGTATCATCATTTCACCCACATAGCATGTGCAAGAAAGTAGAGAGGGTTACGGAAAAAACTGGTTGTACTTCGTGTACAAAACGGACAATCTCTTTCGAAGTCTCAGGGTTTCATACGAAA
>NW_027333316.1:0-17410 GCF_002575655.3 Aegilops tauschii subsp. strangulata | reverse complement strand
AATAACAAATGAAGTCAGGAAGGGTTTGAATATTGATGATGTGGCTTTGAATGGTGCATTTTGAGCAATGAAAAACTATGGAGTTCAAATAAGTTCAAATTAATGAAATCCCTTTGTATAACAGACGAGTTTCCGTATGAAACCCTGATACTTCGAAAGAGATTGTCCGTTTTGTACACAAAGTGCATCTAGTTTTTGCCGTAACCCTCTCTACTTTCTTGCACATACTATGTGGGGTGAATTGATGATACCATGCCAACTTTCAACCTTTTCAGATTTCATTTATAGTGCTTTTCAATTTCAGGGTCTTATAGCTCAAAAACATCAGTAAATGCTTGGAAAATAACAAATGAAGTCAGGAAGGGTTGAAAATTGATGATGTGGCTTTGAATGGTGCATTTTGAACACAGAAAAACTATGGGGTTCAAATAAGTTCAAAAAAATGAAATCCCTTTGTAACAGACGAGTTTCCGTATGAAACCCTGATACTTCGAAAGAGATTGTCCGTTTTGTACACGAAGTGCATCCAGTTTTTGCCATAACCCTCTCTACTTTCTTGCACATGCTATGTGGGTGAAATGATGATACCATGCCAACTTTCAACCTTTTCAGAGTTCATTTGTAGTGCTTTTCAATTTCAGGGTCTTATAGCTCAAAAAAATCAGTAAATGCATGGAAAATAATAAATGAAGTCAGAAAGGGTTGAAAATTGATGATGTGGCTCTGAATGGTGCATTTTGAACACATAAAAACTATGGAGTTCAAATAAGTTCAAAAAAAATGTAATCCCTTTGTATAACAGACGAGCTTCCGTGTGATACCCTGATACTTCGAAAGAGATTGTCCGTTTTGTACACGAAGTGCATCTATTTTCTGCCGTAACCCTCTCTACTTTCTTGCACATGCTATGTGGGTCAAATGATGATACCATGCCAACTTTCAACCTTTTCAGAGCTCATTTGTAGTGCTTTTCAATTTCCGGGTCTTGTAGCTCAAAAAAATCAGTAAATGCATGGAAAATAACAAATGAAGTCAGAAAGGGTTGAATATTGATGAGGTGGCTTTTAATGGTGCATTTTGAGCAATGAAAAACTATGGAGTTCAAATAAGTTCAAATTAATGAAATCCCTTTGTATAACAGACGAGTTTCCGTATGAAACCCTGATACTTCGAAAGAGATTGTCCGTTTTGTACACAAAGTGCATCTAGTTTTTGCCGTAACCCTCTCTACTTTCTTGCACATACTATGTGGGTGAAATGATGATACCATGCCAACTTTCAACCTTTTCAGATTTCATTTATAGTGCTTTTTAATTTCAGGGTCTTATAGCTCAAAAAAATCAGTAAATGCTTGGAAAATAACAAATGAAGTCAGGAAGGGTTGAAAATTGATGATGTGGCTTTGAATGGTGCATTTTGAACACAGAAAAACTATGGGGTTCAAATAAGTTCAAAAAAATGAAATCCCTTTGTAACAGACGAGTTTCCGTATGAAACCCTGATACTTCGAAAGAGATTGTCCGTTTTGTACACGAAGTGCATCCAGTTTTTGCCATAACCCTCTCTACTTTCTTGCACATGCTATGTGGGTGAAATGATGATACCATGCCAACTTTCAACCTTTTCAGAGTTCATTTGTAGTGCTTTTCAATTTCAGGGTCTTATAGCTCAAAAAAATCAGTAAATGCATGGAAAATAATAAATGAAGTCAGAAAGGGTTGAAAATTGATGATGTGGCTCTGAATGGTGCATTTTGAACACATAAAAACTATGGAGTTCAAATAAGTTCAAAAAAAATGTAATCCCTTTGTATAACAGACGAGTTTCCGTGTGATACCCTGATACTTCGAAAGAGATTGTCCGTTTTGTACACGAAGTGCATCTTTTTTTGCCGTAACCCTCTCTACTTTCTTGCACATGCTATGTGGGTCAAATGATGATACCATGCCAACTTTCAACCTTTTCAGAGCTCATTTGTAGTGCTTTTCAATTTCCGGGTCTTGTAGCTCAAAAAAATCAGTAAATGCATGGAAAATAACAAATGAAGTCAGGAAGGGTTGAATATTGATGATGTGGCTTTGAATGGTGCATTTTGAGCAATGAAAAACTATGGAGTTCAAATAAGTTCAAATTAATGAAATCCCTTTGTATAACAGACGAGTTTCCGTATGAAACCCTGATACTTCGAAAGAGATTGTCCGTTTTGTACACAAAGTGCATCTAGTTTTTGCCGTAACCCTCTCTACTTTCTTGCACATACTATGTGGGTGAAATGATGATACCATGCCAACTTTCAACCTTTTCAGATTTCATTTATAGTGCTTTTCAATTTCAGGGTCTTATAGCTCAAAAAAATCAGTAAATGCTTGGAAAATAACAAATGAAGTCAGGAAGGGTTGAAAATTGATGATGTGGCTTTGAATAGTGCATTTTGAACACAGAAAAACTATGGGGTTCAAATAAGTTCAAAAAAATGAAATCCCTTTGTAACAGACGAGTTTCCGTATGAAACCCTGATACTTCGAAAGAGATTGTCCGTTTTGTACACGAAGTGCATCCAGTTTTTGCCATAACCCTCTCTACTTTCTTGCACATGCTATGTGGGTGAAATGATGATACCATGCCAACTTTCAACCTTTTCAGAGTTCATTTGTAGTGCTTTTCAATTTCACGGTCTTATAGCTCAAAAAAATCAGTAAATGCATGGAAAATAATAAATGAAGTCAGAAAGGGTTGAAAATTGATGATGTGGCTTTGAATGGTGCATTTTGAACACATAAAAACTATGGAGTTCAAATAAGTTCAAAAAAATGTAATCCCTTTGTATAACAGACGAGCTTCCGTGAGATACCCTGATACTTCGAAAGAGATTGTCCGTTTTGTACACGAAGTGCATCTATTTTCTGCCGTAACCCTCTCTACTTTCTTGCACATGCTATGTGGGTCAAATGATGATACCATGCCAACTTTCAACCTTTTCAGAGCTCATTTGTAGTGCTTTTCAATTTCCGGGAGTTGTAGCTCAAAAAAATCAGTAAATGCATGGAAAATAACAAATGAAGTCAGAAAGGGTTGAATATTGATGATGTGGCTTTGAATGGTGCATTTTGAGCACAGAAAAACTATGGAGTTCAAATAAGTTCAAATTAATGAAATCCCTTTGTATAACAGACGAGTTTCCGTATGAAACCCTGATACTTCGAAAGAGATTGTCCGTTTTGTACACGAAGTGCATCCAGTTTTTGCCGTAACCCTCTCTACTTTCTTTCACATGCTATGTGGGTGAAATGATGATACCATGCCAACTTTCAACCTTTTCAGAGTTCATTTATAGTGCTTTTCAATTTCAAGGTCTTATAGCTCAAAAAAATCAGTAAATGCATGGAAAATAACAAATGAAGTTAGGAAGGGTTGAAAATTGATGATGTGGCTTTGAATGGTGCATTTTGAACACAGAAAAACTATGGGGTTCAAATAAGTTCAAAAAAATGAAATCCCTTTGTAACAGACGAGTTTCCGTATGAAACCCTGATACTTCGAAAGAGATTGTCCGTTTTGTACACGAAGTGCATCCAGTTTTTGCCATAACCCTCTCTACTTTCTTGCACATGCTATGTGGGTGAAATGATGATACCATGCCAACTTTCAACCTTTTCAGAGTTCATTTGTAGTGCTTTTCAATTTCAGGGTCTTATAGCTCGAAAAAATCAGTAAATGCATGGAAAATAATAAATGAAGTCAGAAAGGGTTGAAAATTGATGATGTGTCACTGAATGGTGCATTTTGAACACATAAAAACTATGGAGTTCAAATAAGTTCAAAAAAATGTAATCCCTTTGTATAACAGACGAGTTTCCGTGTGAAACCCTGATACTTCGAAAGAGATTGTCCGTTTTGTACATGAAGTGCATCTATTTTTTGCCGTAACCCTCTCTACATTCTTGCACATGCTATGTGGGTCAAATGATGATACCATGCCAACTTTCAACCTTTTCAGAGCTCTAGTGCTTTTCAATTTTCGGGTCTTGTAGCTCAAAAAAATCAGTAAATGCATGGAAAATAACAAATGAAGTCAGAAAGGGTTGAATATTGATGATGTGGCTTTGAATGGTGCATTTTGAGCACAGAAAAACTATGGAGTTCAAATAAGTTCAAATTAATGAAATCCCTTTGTATAACAGACGAGTTTCCGTATGAAACCCTGATACTTCGAAAGAGATTGTCCGTTTTGTACACGAAGTGCATCCAGTTTTTGCTGTAACCCTCTCTACTTTCTTGCACATACTATGTGGGTGAAATGATGATACCATGCCAACTTTCAACCTTTTCAGATTTCATTTATAGTGCTTTTCAATTTCAGGGTCTTATAGCTCAAAAAAATTAGTAAATGCATGGAAAATAACAAATGAAGTCAGGAAGGGTTGAAAATTGATGATGTGGCTTTGAATGGTGCATTTTGAACACAGAAAAACTATGGGGTTCAAATAAGTTCAAAAAAATGAAATCCCTTTGTAACAGACGAGTTTCCGTATGAAACCCTGATACTTCGAAAGAGATTGTCCGTTTTGTACACGAAGTGCATCCAGTTTTTGCCATAACCCTCTCTACTTTCTTGCACATGCTATGTGGGTGAAATGATGATACCATGCCAACTTTCAACCTTTTCAGAGTTCATTTGTAGTGCTTTTCAATTTCAGGGTCTTATAGCTCAAAAAAATCAGTAAATGCATGGAAAATAATAAATGAAGTCAGAAAGGGTTGAAAATTGATGATGTGGCTCTGAATGGTGCATTTTGAACACATAAAAACTATGGAGTTCAAATAAGTTCAAAAAAAATGTAATCCCTTTGTATAACAGACGAGTTTCCGTGTGATACCCTGATACTTCGAAAGAGATTGTCCGTTTTGTACACGAAGTGCATCTATTTTTTGCCGTAACCCTCTCTACTTTCTTGCACATGCTATGTGGGTCAAATGATTATACCATGCCAACTTTCAACCTTTTCAGAGCTCATTTGTAGTGCTTTTCAATTTCACGGTCTTATAGCTCAAAAAAATCAGTAAATGCATGGAAAATAATAAATGAAGTCAGAAAGGGTTGAAAATTGATGATGTGGCTTTGAATGGTGCATTTTGAACACATAAAAACTATGGAGTTCAAATAAGTTCAAAAAAATGTAATCCCTTTGTATAACAGACGAGCTTCCGTGTGATACCCTGATACTTCGAAAGAGATTGTCCGTTTTGTACATGAAGTGCATCTATTTTTTGCCGTAACCCTCTCTACTTTCTTGCACATGCTATGTGGGTCAAATGATGATACCATGCCAACTTTCAACCTTTTCAGAGTTCATTTGTAGTGCTTTTCAATTTCAGGGTCTTATAGCTCAAAAAAATCAGTAAATGCATGGAAAATAATAAATGAAGTCAGAAAGGGTTGAAAATTGATGATGTGGCTCTGAATGGTGCATTTTGAACACATAAAAACTATGGAGTTCAAATAAGTTCAAAAAAAATGTAATCCCTTTGTATAACAGACGAGTTTCCGTGTGATACCCTGATACTTCGAAAGAGATTGTCCGTTTTGTACACGAAGTGCATCTATTTTTTGCCGTAACCCTCTCTACTTTCTTGCACATGCTATGTGGGTCAAATGATGATACCATGCCAACTTTCAACCTTTTCAGAGCTCATTTGTAGTGCTTTTCAATTTCCGGGTCTTGTAGCTCAAAAAAATCAGTAAATGCATGGAAAATAACAAATGAAGTCAGAAAGGGTTGAATATTGATGAGGTGGCTTTTAATGGTGCATTTTGAGCAATGAAAAACTATGGAGTTCAAATAAGTTCAAATTAATGAAATCCCTTTGTATAACAGACGAGTTTCCGTATGAAACCCTGATACTTCGAAAGAGATTGTCCGTTTTGTACACAAAGTGCATCTAGTTTTTGCCGTAACCCTCTCTACTTTCTTGCACATACTATGTGGGTGAAATGATGATACCATGCCAACTTTCAACCTTTTCAGATTTCATTTATAGTGCTTTTTAATTTCAGGGTCTTATAGCTCAAAAAAATCAGTAAATGCTTGGAAAATAACAAATGAAGTCAGGAAGGGTTGAAAATTGATGATGTGGCTTTGAATGGTGCATTTTGAACACAGAAAAACTATGGGGTTCAAATAAGTTCAAAAAAATGAAATCCCTTTGTAACAGACGAGTTTCCGTATGAAACCCTGATACTTCGAAAGAGATTGTCCGTTTTGTACACGAAGTGCATCCAGTTTTTGCCATAACCCTCTCTACTTTCTTGCACATGCTATGTGGGTGAAATGATGATACCATGCCAACTTTCAACCTTTTCAGAGTTCATTTGTAGTGCTTTTCAATTTCAGGGTCTTATAGCTCAAAAAAATCAGTAAATGCATGGAAAATAATAAATGAAGTCAGAAAGGGTTGAAAATTGATGATGTGGCTCTGAATGGTGCATTTTGAACACATAAAAACTATGGAGTTCAAATAAGTTCAAAAAAAATGTAATCCCTTTGTATAACAGACGAGCTTCCGTGTGATACCCTGATACTTCGAAAGAGATTGTCCGTTTTGTACACGAAGTGCATCTATTTTTTGCCGTAACCCTCTCTACTTTCTTGCACATGCTATGTGGGTCAAATGATGATACCATGCCAACTTTCAACCTTTTCAGAGCTCATTTGTAGTGCTTTTCAATTTCCGGGTCTTGTAGCTCAAAAAAATCAGTAAATGCATGGAAAATAACAAATGAAGTCAAAAAGGGTTGAATATTGATGAGGTGGCTTTTAATGGTGCATTTTGAGCAATGAAAAACTATGGAGTTCAAATAAGTTCAAATTAATGAAATCCCTTTGTATAACAGACGAGTTTCCGTATGAAACCCTGATACTTCGAAAGAGATTGTCCGTTTTGTACACAAAGTGCATCTAGTTTTTGCCGTAACCCTCTCTACTTTCTTGCACATACTATGTGGGTGAAATGATGATACCATGCCAACTTTCAACCTTTTCAGATTTCATTTATAGTGCTTTTTAATTTCAGGGTCTTATAGCTCAAAAAAATCAGTAAATGCTTGGAAAATAACAAATGAAGTCAGGAAGGGTTGAAAATTGATGATGTGGCTTTGAATGGTGCATTTTGAACACAGAAAAACTATGGGGTTCAAATAAGTTCAAAAAAATGAAATCCCTTTGTAACAGACGAGTTTCCGTATGAAACCCTGATACTTCGAAAGAGATTGTCCGTTTTGTACACGAAGTGCATCCAGTTTTTGCCATAACCCTCTCTACTTTCTTGCACATGCTATGTGGGTGAAATGATGATACCATGCCAACTTTCAACCTTTTCAGAGTTCATTTGTAGTGCTTTTCAATTTCAGGGTCTTATAGCTCAAAAAAATCAGTAAATGCATGGAAAATAATAAATGAAGTCAGAAAGGGTTGAAAATTGATGATGTGGCTCTGAATGGTGCATTTTGAACACATAAAAACTATGGAGTTCAAATAAGTTCAAAAAAAATGTAATCCCTTTGTATAACAGACGAGTTTCCGTGTGATACCCTGATACTTCGAAAGAGATTGTCCGTTTTGTACACGAAGTGCATCTTTTTTTGCCGTAACCCTCTCTACTTTCTTGCACATGCTATGTGGGTCAAATGATGATACCATGCCAACTTTCAACCTTTTCAGAGCTCATTTGTAGTGCTTTTCAATTTCCGGGTCTTGTAGCTCAAAAAAATCAGTAAATGCATGGAAAATAACAAATGAAGTCAGGAAGGGTTGAATATTGATGATGTGGCTTTGAATGGTGCATTTTGAGCAATGAAAAACTATGGAGTTCAAATAAGTTCAAATTAATGAAATCCCTTTGTATAACAGACGAGTTTCCGTATGAAACCCTGATACTTCGAAAGAGATTGTCCGTTTTGTACACAAAGTGCATCTAGTTTTTGCCGTAACCCTCTCTACTTTCTTGCACATACTATGTGGGTGAAATGATGATACCATGCCAACTTTCAACCTTTTCAGATTTCATTTATAGTGCTTTTCAATTTCAGGGTCTTATAGCTCAAAAAAATCAGTAAATGCTTGGAAAATAACAAATGAAGTCAGGAAGGGTTGAAAATTGATGATGTGGCTTTGAATAGTGCATTTTGAACACAGAAAAACTATGGGGTTCAAATAAGTTCAAAAAAATGAAATCCCTTTGTAACAGACGAGTTTCCGTATGAAACCCTGATACTTCGAAAGAGATTGTCCGTTTTGTACACGAAGTGCATCCAGTTTTTGCCATAACCCTCTCTACTTTCTTGCACATGCTATGTGGGTGAAATGATGATACCATGCCAACTTTCAACCTTTTCAGAGTTCATTTGTAGTGCTTTTCAATTTCACGGTCTTATAGCTCAAAAAAATCAGTAAATGCATGGAAAATAATAAATGAAGTCAGAAAGGGTTGAAAATTGATGATGTGGCTTTGAATGGTGCATTTTGAACACATAAAAACTATGGAGTTCAAATAAGTTCAAAAAAATGTAATCCCTTTGTATAACAGACGAGCTTCCGTGTGATACCCTGATACTTCGAAAGAGATTGTCCGTTTTGTACACGAAGTGCATCTATTTTTTGCCGTAACCCTCTCTACTTTCTTGCACATGCTATGTGGGTCAAATGATGATACCATGCCAACTTTCAACCTTTTCAGAGCTCATTTGTAGTGCTTTTCAATTTCCGGGAGTTGTAGCTCAAAAAAATCAGTAAATGCATGGAAAATAACAAATGAAGTCAGAAAGGGTTGAATATTGATGATGTGGCTTTGAATGGTGCATTTTGAGCACAGAAAAACTATGGAGTTCAAATAAGTTCAAATTAATGAAATCCCTTTGTATAACAGACGAGTTTCCGTATGAAACCCTGATACTTCGAAAGAGATTGTCCGTTTTGTACACGAAGTGCATCCAGTTTTTGCCGTAACCCTCTCTACTTTCTTTCACATGCTATGTGGGTGAAATGATGATACCATGCCAACTTTCAACCTTTTCAGAGTTCATTTATAGTGCTTTTCAATTTCAAGGTCTTATAGCTCAAAAAAATCAGTAAATGCATGGAAAATAACAAATGAAGTTAGGAAGGGTTGAAAATTGATGATGTGGCTTTGAATGGTGCATTTTGAACACAGAAAAACTATGGGGTTCAAATAAGTTCAAAAAAATGAAATCCCTTTGTAACAGACGAGTTTCCGTATGAAACCCTGATACTTCGAAAGAGATTGTCCGTTTTGTACACGAAGTGCATCCAGTTTTTGCCATAACCCTCTCTACTTTCTTGCACATGCTATGTGGGTGAAATGATGATACCATGCCAACTTTCAACCTTTTCAGAGTTCATTTGTAGTGCTTTTCAATTTCAGGGTCTTATAGCTCGAAAAAATCAGTAAATGCATGGAAAATAATAAATGAAGTCAGAAAGGGTTGAAAATTGATGATGTGTCACTGAATGGTGCATTTTGAACACATAAAAACTATGGAGTTCAAATAAGTTCAAAAAAATGTAATCCCTTTGTATAACAGACGAGTTTCCGTGTGAAACCCTGATACTTCGAAAGAGATTGTCCGTTTTGTACATGAAGTGCATCTATTTTTTGCCGTAACCCTCTCTACATTCTTGCACATGCTATGTGGGTCAAATGATGATACCATGCCAACTTTCAACCTTTTCAGAGCTCTAGTGCTTTTCAATTTTCGGGTCTTGTAGCTCAAAAAAATCAGTAAATGCATGGAAAATAACAAATGAAGTCAGAAAGGGTTGAATATTGATGATGTGGCTTTGAATGGTGCATTTTGAGCACAGAAAAACTATGGAGTTCAAATAAGTTCAAATTAATGAAATCCCTTTGTATAACAGACGAGTTTCCGTATGAAACCCTGATACTTCGAAAGAGATTGTCCGTTTTGTACACGAAGTGCATCCAGTTTTTGCTGTAACCCTCTCTACTTTCTTGCACATACTATGTGGGTGAAATGATGATACCATGCCAACTTTCAACCTTTTCAGATTTCATTTATAGTGCTTTTCAATTTCAGGGTCTTATAGCTCAAAAAAAATAGTAAATGCATGGAAAATAACAAATGAAGTCAGGAAGGGTTGAAAATTGATGATGTGGCTTTGAATGGTGCATTTTGAACACAGAAAAACTATGGGGTTCAAATAAGTTCAAAAAAATGAAATCCCTTTGTAACAGACGAGTTTCCGTATGAAACCCTGATACTTCGAAAGAGATTGTCCGTTTTGTACACGAAGTGCATCCAGTTTTTGCCATAACCCTCTCTACTTTCTTGCACATGCTATGTGGGTGAAATGATGATACCATGCCAACTTTCAACCTTTTCAGAGTTCATTTGTAGTGCTTTTCAATTTCAGGGTCTTATAGCTCAAAAAAATCAGTAAATGCATGGAAAATAATAAATGAAGTCAGAAAGGGTTGAAAATTGATGATGTGGCTCTGAATGGTGCATTTTGAACACATAAAAACTATGGAGTTCAAATAAGTTCAAAAAAAATGTAATCCCTTTGTATAACAGACGAGTTTCCGTGTGATACCCTGATACTTCGAAAGAGATTGTCCGTTTTGTACACGAAGTGCATCTATTTTTTGCCGTAACCCTCTCTACTTTCTTGCACATGCTATGTGGGTCAAATGATTATACCATGCCAACTTTCAACCTTTTCAGAGCTCATTTGTAGTGCTTTTCAATTTCACGGTCTTATAGCTCAAAAAAATCAGTAAATGCATGGAAAATAATAAATGAAGTCAGAAAGGGTTGAAAATTGATGATGTGGCTTTGAATGGTGCATTTTGAACACATAAAAACTATGGAGTTCAAATAAGTTCAAAAAAATGTAATCCCTTTGTATAACAGACGAGCTTCCGTGTGATACCCTGATACTTCGAAAGAGATTGTCCGTTTTGTACACGAAGTGCATCTATTTTTTGCCGTAACCCTCTCTACTTTCTTGCACATGCTATGTGGGTCAAATGATGATACCATGCCAACTTTCAACCTTTTCAGAGCTCATTTGTAGTGCTTTTCAATTTCCGGGTGTTGTAGCTCAAAAAAATCAGTAAATGCATGGAAAATAACAAATGAAGTCAGAAAGGGTTGAATATTGATGATGTGGCTTTGAATGGTGCATTTTGAGCACAGAAAAACTATGGAGTTCAAATAAGTTCAAATTAATGAAATCCCTTTGTATAACAGACGAGTTTCCGTATGAAACCCTGATACTTCGAAAGAGATTGTCCGTTTTGTACACGAAGTGCATCCAGTTTTTGCCGTAACCCTCTCTACTTTCTTTCACATGCTATGTGGGAGAAATGATGATACCATGCCAACTTTCAACCTTTTCAGAGTTCATTTATAGTGCTTTTCAATTTCAAGGTCTTATAGCTCAAAAAAATCAGTAAATGCATGGAAAATAACAAATGAAGTTAGGAAGGGTTGAAAATTGATGATGTGGCTTTGAATGGTGCATTTTGAACACAGAAAAACTATGGGGTTCAAATAAGTTCAAAAAAATGAAATCCCTTTGTAACAGACGAGTTTCCGTATGAAACCCTGATACTTCGAAAGAGATTGTCCGTTTTGTACACGAAGTGCATCCAGTTTTTGCCATAACCCTCTCTACTTTCTTGCACATGCTATGTGGGTGAAATGATGATACCATGCCAACTTTCAACCTTTTCAGAGTTCATTTGTAGTGCTTTTCAATTTCAGGGTCTTATAGCTCGAAAAAATCAGTAAATGCATGGAAAATAATAAATGAAGTCAGAAAGGGTTGAAAATTGATGATGTGGCACTGAATGGTGCATTTTGAACACATAAAAACTATGGAGTTCAAATAAGTTCAAAAAAATGTAATCCCTTTGTATAACAGACGAGTTTCCGTGTGAAACCCTGATACTTCGAAAGAGATTGTCCGTTTTGTACATGAAGTGCATCTATTTTTTGCCGTAACCCTCTCTACATTCTTGCACATGCTATGTGGGTCAAATGATGACACCATGCCAACTTTCAACCTTTTCAGAGCTCTAGTGCTTTTCAATTTTCGGGTCTTGTAGCTCAAAAAAATCAGTAAATGCATGGAAAATAACAAATGAAGTCAGAAAGGGTTGAATATTGATGATGTGGCTTTGAATGGTGCATTTTGAGCACAGAAAAACTATGGAGTTCAAATAAGTTCAAATTAATGAAATCCCTTTGTATAACAGACGAGTTTCCGTATGAAACCCTGATACTTCGAAAGAGATTGTCCGTTTTGTACACGAAGTGCATCCAGTTTTTGCTGTAACCCTCTCTACTTTCTTGCACATACTATGTGGGTGAAATGATGATACCATGCCAACTTTCAACCTTTTCAGATTTCATTTATAGTGCTTTTCAATTTCAGGGTCTTATAGCTCAAAAAAATTAGTAAATGCATGGAAAATAACAAATGAAGTCAGGAAGGGTTGAAAATTGATGATGTGGCTTTGAATGGTGCATTTTGAACACAGAAAAACTATGGGGTTCAAATAAGTTCAAAAAAATGAAATCCCTTTGTAACAGACGAGTTTCTGTATGAAACCCTGATACTTCGAAAGAGATTGTCCGTTTTGTACACGAAGTGCATCCAGTTTTTGCCATAACCCTCTCTACTTTCTTGCACATGCTATGTGGGTGAAATGATGATACCATGCCAACTTTCAACCTTTTCAGAGTTCATTTGTAGTGCTTTTCAATTTCAGGGTCTTATAGCTCAAAAAAATCAGTAAATGCATGGAAAATAATAAATGAAGTCAGAAAGGGTTGAAAATTGATGATGTGGCTCTGAATGGTGCATTTTGAACACATAAAAACTATGGAGTTCAAATAAGTTCAAAAAAAATGTAATCCCTTTGTATAACAGACGAGTTTCCGTGTGATACCCTGATACTTCGAAAGAGATTGTCCGTTTTGTACACGAAGTGCATCTATTTTTTGCCGTAACCCTCTCTACTTTCTTGCACATGCTATGTGGGTCAAATGATTATACCATGCCAACTTTCAACCTTTTCAGAGCTCATTTGTAGTGCTTTTCAATTTCCGGGTCTTGTAGCTCAAAAAATTCAGTAAATGCATGGAAAATAACAAATGAAGTCAGAAAGGGTTGAATATTGATGAGGTGGCTTTTAATGGTGCATTTTGAGCAATGAAAAACTATGGAGTTCAAATAAGTTCAAATTAATGAAATCCCTTTGTATAACAGACGAGTTTCCGTATGAAACCCTGATACTTCGAAAGAGATTGTGCGTTTTGTACACAAAGTGCATCTAGTTTTTGCCGTAACCCTCTCTACTTTCTTGCACATACTATGTGGGTGAAATGATGATACCATGCCAACTTTCAACCTTTTCAGATTTCATTTATAGTGCTTTTTAATTTCAGGGTCTTATAGCTCAAAAAAATCAGTAAATGCTTGGAAAATAACAAATGAAGTCAGGAAGGGTTGAAAATTGATGATGTGGCTTTGAATGGTGCATTTTGAACACAGAAAAACTATGGGGTTCAAATAAGTTCAAAAAAATGAAATCCCTTTGTAACAGACGAGTTTCCGTATGAAACCCTGATACTTCGAAAGAGATTGTCCGTTTTGTACACGAAGTGCATCCAGTTTTTGCCATAACCCTCTCTACTTTCTTGCACATGCTATGTGGGTGAAATGATGATACCATGCCAACTTTCAACCTTTTCAGAGTTCATTTGTAGTGCTTTTCAATTTCAGGGTCTTATAGCTCAAAAAAATCAGTAAATGCATGGAAAATAATAAATGAAGTCAGAAAGGGTTGAAAATTGATGATGTGGCTCTGAATGGTGCATTTTGAACACATAAAAACTATGGAGTTCAAATAAGTTCAAAAAAAATGTAATCCCTTTGTATAACAGACGAGCTTCCGTGTGATACCCTGATACTTCGAAAGAGATTGTCCGTTTTGTACACGAAGTGCATCTATTTTTTGCCGTAACCCTCTCTACTTTCTTGCACATGCTATGTGGGTCAAATGATGATACCATGCCAACTTTCAACCTTTTCAGAGCTCATTTGTAGTGCTTTTCAATTTCCGGGTCTTGTAGCTCAAAAAAATCAGTAAATGCATGGAAAATAACAAATGAAGTCAGAAAGGGTTGAATATTGATGAGGTGGCTTTTAATGGTGCATTTTGAGCAATGAAAAACTATGGAGTTCAAATAAGTTCAAATTAATGAAATCCTTTGTATAACAGACGAGTTTCCGTATGAAACCCTGATACTTCGAAAGAGATTGTCCGTTTTGTACACAAAGTGCATCTAGTTTTTGCCGTAACCCTCTCTACTTTCTTGCACATACTATGTGGGTGAAATGATGATACCATGCCAACTTTCAACCTTTTCAGATTTCATTTATAGTGCTTTTAATTTCAGGGTCTTATAGCTCAAAAAAATCAGTAAATGCTTGGAAAATAACAAATGAAGTCAGGAAGGGTTGAAAATTGATGATGTGGCTTTGAATGGTGCATTTTGAACACAGAAAAACTATGGGGTTCAAATAAGTTCAAAAAAATGAAATCCCTTTGTAACAGACGAGTTTCCGTATGAAACCCTGATACTTCGAAAGAGATTGTCCGTTTTGTACACGAAGTGCATCCAGTTTTTGCCATAACCCTCTCTACTTTCTTGCACATGCTATGTGGGTGAAATGATGATACCATGCCAACTTTCAACCTTTTCAGAGTTCATTGTAGTGCTTTTCAATTTCAGGGTCTTATAGCTCAAAAAAATCTGTAAATGCATGGAAAATAATAAATGAATTCAGAAAGGGTTGAAAATTTGATGGATGTGGCTCTGAATGGTGCATTTTGAACACATAAAAACTATGGAGTTCAAATAAGTTCAAAAAAAATGTAATCCTTTGTATAACAGACGAGTTTCCGTGTGATACCCTGATACTTCGAAAGAGATTGTCCGTTTTGTACACGAAGTGCATCTTTTTTTGCCGTAACCCTCTCTACTTTCTTGCACATGCTATGTGGGTCAAATGATGATACCATGCCAACTTTCAACCTTTTCAGAGCTCATTTGTAGTGCTTTTCAATTTCCGGGTCTTGTAGCTCAAAAAATCAGTAAATGCATGGAAAATAACAAATGAAGTCAGGAAGGGTTGAATATTGATGTGATGTGGCTTTGAATGGTGCATTTTGAGCAATGAAAAACTATGGAGTTCAAATAAGTTCAAATTAATGAAATCCCTTTGTATAACAGACGAGTTTCCGTATGAAACCCTGATACTTCGAAAGAGATTGTGCGTTTTGTACACAAAGTGCATCTAGTTTTTGCCGTAACCCTCTCTACTTTCTTGCACATACTATGTGGGTGAAATGATGATACCATGCCAACTTTCAACCTTTTCAGATTTCATTTATAGTGCTTTTTAATTTCAGGGTCTTATAGCTCAAAAAAATCAGTAAATGCTTGGAAAATAACAAATGAAGTCAGGAAGGGTTGAAAATTGATGATGTGGCTTTGAATGGTGCATTTTGAACACAGAAAAACTATGGGGTTCAAATAAGTTCAAAAAAATGAAATCCCTTTGTAACAGACGAGTTTCCGTATGAAACCCTGATACTTCGAAAGAGATTGTCCGTTTTGTACACGAAGTGCATCCAGTTTTTGCCATAACCCTCTCTACTTTCTTGCACATGCTATGTGGGTGAAATGATGATACCATGCCAACTTTCAACCTTTTCAGAGTTCATTTGTAGTGCTTTTCAATTTCAGGGTCTTATAGCTCAAAAAAATCAGTAAATGCATGGAAAATAATAAATGAAGTCAGAAAGGGTTGAAAATTGATGATGTGGCTCTGAATGGTGCATTTTGAACACATAAAAACTATGGAGTTCAAATAAGTTCAAAAAAAATGTAATCCCTTTGTATAACAGACGAGCTTCCGTGTGATACCCTGATACTTCGAAAGAGATTGTCCGTTTTGTACACGAAGTTCATCTATTTTTTGCCGTAACCCTCTCTACTTTCTTGCACATGCTATGTGGGTCAAATGATGATACCATGCCAACTTTCAACCTTTTCAGAGCTCATTTGTAGTGCTTTTCAATTTCCGGGTCTTGTAGCTCAAAAAAATCAGTAAATGCATGGAAAATAACAAATGAAGTCAGAAAGGGTTGAATATTGATGAGGTGGCTTTTAATGGTGCATTTTGAGCAATGAAAAACTATGGAGTTCAAATAAGTTCAAATTAATGAAATCCCTTTGTATAACAGACGAGTTTCCGTATGAAACCCTGATACTTCGAAAGAGATTGTCCGTTTTGTACACAAAGTGCATCTAGTTTTTGCCGTAACCCTCTCTACTTTCTTGCACATACTATGTGGGTGAAATGATGATACCATGCCAACTTTCAACCTTTTCAGATTTCATTTATAGTGCTTTTTAATTTCAGGGTCTTATAGCTCAAAAAAATCAGTAAATGCTTGGAAAATAACAAATGAAGTCAGGAAGGGTTGAAAATTGATGATGTGGCTTTGAATGGTGCATTTTGAACACAGAAAAACTATGGGGTTCAAATAAGTTCAAAAAAATGAAATCCCTTTGTAACAGACGAGTTTCCGTATGAAACCCTGATACTTCGAAAGAGATTGTCCGTTTTGTACACGAAGTGCATCCAGTTTTTGCCATAACCCTCTCTACTTTCTTGCACATGCTATGTGGGTGAAATGATGATACCATGCCAACTTTCAACCTTTTCAGAGTTCATTTGTAGTGCTTTTCAATTTCAGGGTCTTATAGCTCAAAAAAATCAGTAAATGCATGGAAAATAATAAATGAAGTCAGAAAGGGTTGAAAATTGATGATGTGGCTCTGAATGGTGCATTTTGAACACATAAAAACTATGGAGTTCAAATAAGTTCAAAAAAAATGTAATCCCTTTGTATAACAGACGAGTTTCCGTGTGATACCCTGATACTTCGAAAGAGATTGTCCGTTTTGTACACGAAGTGCATCTTTTTTTGCCGTAACCCTCTCTACTTTCTTGCACATGCTATGTGGGTCAAATGATGATACCATGCCAACTTTCAACCTTTTCAGAGCTCATTTGTAGTGCTTTTCAATTTCCGGGTCTTGTAGCTCAAAAAAATCAGTAAATGCATGGAAAATAACAAATGAAGTCAGGAAGGGTTGAATATTGATGATGTGGCTTTGAATGGTGCATTTTGAGCAATGAAAAACTATGGAGTTCAAATAAGTTCAAATTAATGAAATCCCTTTGTATAACAGACGAGTTTCCGTATGAAACCCTGATACTTCGAAAGA
>NW_027333315.1:0-17397 GCF_002575655.3 Aegilops tauschii subsp. strangulata | reverse complement strand
ACTCTGGTCAATCTATCGTGAGCAAGCAATAGTAACCACACATAAGTAATCACTCAAAGGATCAGAAAGAATGAAGAAGACAATTCAGAAAACATCAAAACCAAGCAAATAACTCTCGCAACGTAAAACAATTTCTAACAGTACGAAAATTATGTGAATTTGGCCTTATCAGAAAGTTTAGGTCAAGAGCTTCGATTTCCAAAAAGAACCACTCAAATCGGAGTTATAAAACTCAAGTTATGATCAAACGAAGTTCAAATACAAATCTGTTTGAAATCAAACTTTAAACTTTCAAAAATATGTTTAAGTTGTTTTACAAAACTATCTATTTAATACAACATTCCAAAATTTAGAATTTTGGGATGTTACAAACCTAGCACCCTTAAAATGAATCTCGTCCTCGAGATTCGGAGAGGCTAGAAAGAAATAGGTTAGGTTCGGGGTCTTCTCAAAATCCATCGATCATCACAGGGGGGTCAGGGGTGCTACCACCCTTAGAAGCATTGCTACGGTTCCATCAAAACTCATATAGTCCATCCTTATTGTTGACGGTGTCTATCTTCTCAGATCTTCGGGATAATTCCTTCTCTGGGCTCTTCCGGTAGTGGCATAACATTTTTCTCAATTCTTCTGTCCTTCCATCTTGGTAAGGTTATTCCGAGACTGGGTCTTCTTAGCTGACGGGTCTGGCGCCAATACTAAACGACTATCGATATCTCATGGTGGTCAACAATTTATGGTTTCTCCTGCAGGAAATGGGTCTGGGTTGAACCTCACCGTATATCCTACGATTGGCAGCAGCTGCCTTATACAAGGGAAAATACTTATACCATTCTAAGGATCAAAAAAGGTTTAATATCGTCGTCTCTCTACTATAGGCAAGTCACTTAGATTTACCATCCCGTATAGCAAGGCGAACAATAATAGTAAGTGGGTATGCTGATCAATCCATCCCACACCCAAATCATTACCTTGTATAAGGTTTAGTGAATCTCGCATTCTAACGCTCGGTCATCCTCACCAGCATTGTAGAATTTCTCTTGTCGACAAACTGGGTTCGGATAAATCCATTGATTCTGCAAGCTGAACAAAAACATCTATCGTTCCTTCACATCTCTCTGGTTTTGCGTAAACTCCTATAAGATCGTCTGTTGATAAAGCCGTAACTTCCTCCAGGGTTTTTCCTTCAGCAAGAGTGTGCTTGCTTCTTGGCAGGTCCTGGCGCCTGTGGGTTATGGCCCATCTCATCACTTGCAAACCTTGAGCTCATCATCGGGGCAACTGATCATTATTCCAACATCCAGCTTCCTAGCATTCTTAAATCCTTCCAATTATACTGTCCTTCTTCCTTCTACTGGAACCAAGCTAAGAAGTGATTACTCCGACTCATCATGGAGTTACAATTGCTCCACATTACCAACATTATACCTCCTTTATATCCAATAGTACTTCATCCCTTCATATTCTTGGGATACCCCACATATCGAGATAAAACTCGTACTTATTTTGTCCGAAGTCCACTCCATGGAATATCATTATCATTTCCAGGGGTCCAGTGTCCTCACAGGGTCCTACCACCCTTGAAATGCACAAATTCATCCATACACCATATTTCTCATATCCTCGAAAATGGTCAAAATCTTTCTTCATAGAGTTGCAACTCATAAAAATTCAAATCAGTACCAACGGTGCTAACTTTATTGATTCTCGAATTACTTCAATCTCCTGCATTTCCATTACATGCCTCAACTCAACACCTCAATGCAAAAGAGTTGTTCCCACAACTTCTACTACTACTACATTACTTCTCACAGACACAACTAATTATCACAAGTCTCCTTCTCCTTGGGACAATCCCTGGCAAAGTGCCCTGCTTCATTACAGCAGAAACATATTACTTCTGACAAGTCTCGAGGTTTCCTTGTGATTATATAGCCTCCTTGGGTCCTCGGCTTCCTTTTTGGGCAACTACTGAAGTAGTGCCCTGACTATTTGCACCTGAAACATGTGATATGACTCAGGTCCTTCCTGGTATCCAATCTACTTTTCTTCCTGGACTTTTCCATTCCAATCAGGGCTTCTATTTCCTGTGGGTCATACTCTACTTCCTCTGTCGGGAATTCTACTAGATCCCCATTCATACAATTTTGGGAGATGTCTCCTTCTTCTCCACATGAATAACATGACTTAGTGCATGGTTTAATTGGGTCTTCTTTGGGTGTGTCCTCCACCTCTTCCTTCATCACATGTTCTTCTAAAATTTCCATGAGGGCTCCTTTCATTACTTCTTTCTTCTGCTGGATGTTTGTTTGTACCATGGGGTAAATGTGACACTAAGCAGGGTAGTGGGTACTCCCTTCACACAAGAAACAAGTGATCTACCTAGTTGGGCATTCTTCAGCTGGGTGACTTCCTTCACAATTAGGGCATTCATCCTTGTGTTCTTTATGGTTGTGTCCTATTTCTTCACAAAGCTTGCATGCACAAGTTTTCTCCATACCACTTCCATAAGGCTTCAACTTCTGGAACACAAGCCGTGACTTTAGCAGAGGCATCTTAAATTCTTCCCAAGTGGTTACTCCTTGCCATCCATTGATGGTTTGGTACATCCTCCACCAAGTAGCATCACCTCTTTCAAAGCACTGAAGAGCATGTTGGGCCGTACCATTTCTAGCTATAGTGTTATTCCCCATATGATCCTCCATGTTCTGAATCCATCGATTCGTCTCCAATTGACTCATCGGTCCAGAAAATATGGTTTCATCTCCATTCATCCTCTATTGGTTTCAAGGGTATTGGGGGTGAGATAAGAGAGATAGAGAGGGATACACACAATACAAACAATAGTTTTGAAAAGACAGATTTTATTTTGTGGCTGTCGGAAAAACATCAAACAAATGACAGCTCATAATCGACGCATCTAACATAGGTATATAACAGGGGTTTGGTCTTCTAAAGGTCAATAAATCTTCAAGGTCGTCAAACTCTTCAGGTCTTGTTCATGTCTCCGCTGGCTTCTTTCGATCGTGCTAGTCCTTCTCAAGTTCTTTTGCCAGATCATCTTTGTTGACGCGAAGTCTCTCATGATGTCCTTTAATATTCTAGAGTTGCATTCCAAACTTCTAGGTTTTAACACCCTTAGCATGAACCATGGTCCTACTGTCCTTCAGTTCCTGACGAATTCTCCATTATCTCGAGGTTTGCTCCTCCAGCTTGGCTACTTTCAGCTTCTAGGTCCCTTGTTCTTCAAGGAATATTTTCTCGTCAAATACGGCTTCCTGTAGGTCCACCCTAACTTCTACTCCAGATCCTGGTGATACCCAGCTAAGGTTAAAACTGCATCCTTTGCTGACAAATGCTCCATCAGCCTTCTACAATCCAATCCTTCCGAAGAAATGCATGCTTAACTCAGCATGGTGACAATAGCATAAGCGGGTGATAACATCATGATTAGCCGTGTTTCTGCCCTTGTCATTACCATGAGCTATCATTCCATAGTTGATATCTCCTCCATTAGGGTTATCTTGACAAAACTTCAAGTTTTAACGCTCCATGTTCTGGTCTTTCTTCGACACATCTTGATCTCGGGTATTGCCAGCTTCCATAGTCTGACAAATTCCATAAGGGTAGCCTTCCTAGGTCATACAAATCTGGAAATTCTACAGGGCCTTCGAATTCTCCTAGTCTTCGGATTCTCCAACCGTTGTAGTTTCAATTGCATAGAAAAATCCTCTTCATTTCGAAGTGGTCTTAGTTGTCCGATATCTTGTACTTCTTGGAATAGCCTCATCAGTCGAATCTTCGTGTGGTAAAAATGGAAAGGGGTATGGTCTCTATAACACCCCAAAATTTTGGCCTTGTTTTATTAATTAAAATTTTGCCAGGAAATTAAATTTTCCATTTTTCTGGATTTATCTTTTGATTTCAGAACCCCTCTTCTCTTTAATATTGTGGGTTTTTACCTCAAGTGGAAACTTTCCAAAAATGTTATTGGACTTGTATACTCTCTTAATAAAACAATCCTTTATCAGTGGATTTATTTGCATAATTGTTTTTCCTGAGCTTTTTTCTTTTAAAATGATTTTTCATAAATTTGGAGCCTCTTTTGCACTGCAACCATTTGATAAATGCATTTAAAATTTTCACCAAAATTTGGGGATGTCATGTGATGTTTCCACATCACCTTTATGCAAAAATATCCTTTGTTTATTGGAGATTTTGAGCTCTACATCAACTTTTCAAATCTGGTCCAGTAGGTATTTTTGCACTACAACCTATTTAAATATTCCTCTAAAAATTCTTCCAAGTGTTTGGAGATGTCAGTAGATGCATATAATTCAACTTTATGCAAAAACCCATTGGTGTTCTTTGAAAAATTTGAGAAAATCATCCTCATCTTCATTCTGGTCCAGCTTAGTGATTTGTACTGCAACCCTAGATTATCTTACTCTAGTAACCATGAGCTTTTTCCTACTTATAGACCACCCTGCAAAACCCTTAAGTCCAGGAGAGTGGACCCATTGGAGGGTTTTAAGTGCATGCAATAAGGCCTTTTTCTTTCTGTCCAAAACTGAAGGTTTGCAAAACTTGCACTAGCAAGTTTCTGGTTTTGCCCAAATGATCTTGCCATCATCACCTAAATCTAGGGAGACCCTGATCTGGAGATTTTGGCCACTCCAAGAGTTGTCTAGAAGCCCTTGTCATTTTGTCAAACACTTGGTGTGCATAGTCAGTTTTGACATGATTTTTAGCTTGCACTGTGTACTTAATCCACTGGCCCAGCAACCTTGTCCACTAAGATCCTAGCTACTCCTAACCCAGGTCTGCTAATTGCCAGCCTCACCCAAGCCCTGTGGCACGCATTGGCATTTTGCCGAACAGTTGGCGTGCACGCTCTGGGTGCGCCCAGAGCGCACGTTTTGCACGTGCGTGCACCGAGCCGCCGCGTCTCGCTGCCGCCCACCCCCGCGCTCGTGCTGACCCTTCCCGCTCGCAGCCGACATGCCCCGACCCCTCCCTCGCCGCAGAGCCGCCCCTGGCGCCCTACAGCGCCGCCGTCAGGTCGGCCACGGTGGCTAGCGGTCGGCCACAGTGGGCTCCTGCCGTGGACGGCGCCGCCCGAGCCGCAGCAACGCGCCAGCTGCCCCCTTTGTACAGCCCCAGCCTATCCTCAAGCCCGTCTGCTAGTGCTCGTCGCCGCCACGTCGCCCTGGCCACTACAGAACGGCGGTTCGCCGTCGTTCTTATCCACCACCGCGGAACCAACCTCGTTGCGCCTATATAAGGGGACCCCGAGCTCGACCAAGCACTCAGGCAACCTCGTTCTATTCCCCTAGTGCCCCCAACACCCAGCAATCGACGTCGGGAAGCTTTCTTCCCCGTCTCCGATCAGTTCGGTCGCCGCCACAATCCAGTGCAGTGCGACGCAACCAGGGCCTCCCCCACCCATCCAACGCCGCCGTCCGACTCCCCTCGACTGTGCGGAGTCGCCCAGCCTCTAAGCTTCGATCAGGAGCCACCACAGCCCAATTCCCCAATCATGCCCGAAGCCTCCGCCGCCGCGAAGCTCGCCGCCGATGATCCCCTCCGTCCCCGGGGCCCTTTCGACTACCGGAAGGATCGTCCTGGAGCGGTGGATCCTTCCCCACCCTTGGATGGCTCCTAGGAGCCGTCGTTCGCCGGCGTCGATCGACGGAGCCCCCGCCTCGGCTCGGACAGAGGAGGAAGAAGGCGGGGGACTAGTCAAACCTGACCAGTGGGCCCACTGGACCCACTGTCAGTGACCCAGCCCCGCCACCACGTGTTTAAGTGGACGCGTAAACCCCTGAAGTACGTCTCCTCTGCTTCGAAAACGTATTTTCCCCCGAAACGTTTTCTTTTTCTGGTTTTTATTAAAAACAGACTTTGACTAAACTTTGACTGGCTATATCTTTTTATATATAACTCCAAATGAGTTGATTCCTTTTCCTACCTTTCTCAAATTCTGTCTAGTTTATTTTAGTATTTATTTGAAATTTTTCCAAACAACTTTTTTGTACTGTTTTAAAACTATGGGTTAATCTAAACTTTCATAAAATAGGATTTTGAAGAAGAAGGCAACTTTCAAAAAGTGCACTCCCTCTTGCATACTCTTGAAGGCAAGCATTCTGAACCCTGGCATAATATTTTTGTGTGTTGTTTGGTACGGTTACAACACCACCTTGACATGCAGCATTCGTTATTTTATGTGACGATACGATCATACGCGTGAGTGCATAATGAGATTCTTTGCTGTTAGAAATGGATATGCTGGTGATGGTAATCATCCTCGTGAGCTTTTCATGCATACCGGAAGGAAGCCGGGAAAGTCGCGGTCTTGGGTAGACACGAGCTTGTCCCTAGTTCCTCGTCGAGACGAGTGTGTCCAGTATGGCATGATGAGGTATGATGAGTGGTGATTCTGTCTGTTAGTTGAAATATAATTGTTATGCTAATCATACAGGGAATACTTGAACCTCCTGAGTCAACCGTAGATCGAGTCTCGTTCCAGTAACCCCATTACTTGTTTCGTACTACCACTTGTCCCTGCCGTAGGTAGGGAACGGTTCAGTAAGTTGTCAACCCCTCCAAGCACACACCGTACAGAGAGGCCATGGTGGAAGATACCGGAGGCATCTGGTAGGCATGCCACCTGGTCCGGGGGCATGGGTGTTTCCGGTTGTAGCCGAGGGGAGTGGCTTCCCTAGTTTGCGCGCGTGATCCCATGCTAATCGAGGTTGTAGCCTCCCCACTTAGAGTTTTGCTTGACAGGTGTCGTGGGTGATTCCAGACACCGGTAAGTTAGGATGGTGTGTGCGGGCAGGTGTGTTTTCAATTAAAAGACCGTCGGCGGAATTAGTCCCGATGGACTAAAGAAATCCGTTACTCTTGGGTAAAGAGTACACCCTCTGCAGAGGTTAAACCTATTCGAATAGTCGTGTCCATGGGTAAGGACTACAGTCTGAGATGGGTCAAGAGTCGGTCTTAGTGTCGGTCTTCGAGGAGACACTGTTAAACCAGGACATTGATTATGACCTGTGACATATGAGGATTATGATTATTATTATTATGGACTAACCATTTACATTATTTGAATTATTGAGTATCCCTGGGACGGTTCTACCTCCTGGATATTCACTGTGATTATTCTTATATAAGCCCTTTATGTGGTGTCGCTCGGACGCCCGACTGTGGCATGCTTGTTATTTAAATTCTTTATAAGCCCTTTATGTGGTGTCGCATAGACGCCCGACTGTGGCATGCTGGTTATTTCTTTTATTTATAAGCCCTTTACGTGGTGTCGCTCAGATGCCCGACTGAGGCATGATTTATCTTATTATCCTTTCGAGGCGTCGCTTCAGACACTTGATCGGTGTATTCTATTTCTACTCTTGTAGTACATATTCATGTTTTACCAGCATGCGTGCATCATGGATTTCGTTTATTTTGTGACAGACGTTATGATCATAGAATATTTCGGAGCATGATTATCCCTCGTTATATTATACCCGTGTTCATAATGTTTGCGAGTACATTCAAAAGTACTCACTGGCTTGTCCCTGGCTATTGTCTTGGCCAGATTGCTTGCTTGGAGAGGAGCGTTGCGATGACAGCCCCGGAACCTACGCAATGATGATAGCAGCCTCGCGAAGAAAGGAGTTATCCTGGTCAGCTGTTCCTGTGGGAAATGGAGTCCCATAGACGCAGATGTACCACAAACCGCTTCCGCCATCAACCACTAGAAACCAATTGTTGTACTCAGAGGCCACAATGGTCTTGTACTACATATTTTGTTCTTTGCTTGGAATTT
This sequence comes from Aegilops tauschii subsp. strangulata, assembly GCF_002575655.3. Classification (NCBI taxonomy): domain Eukaryota; kingdom Viridiplantae; phylum Streptophyta; class Magnoliopsida; order Poales; family Poaceae; genus Aegilops; species Aegilops tauschii. Next base: position 9,569 of record NW_027333315.1, on the reverse strand, counting down.
CTGTATCAAGACGGTGCCTCATCAGCTAACAGTAATCCTGGGGCTGGTGAGCACAAGGGCCATTTTCTGGGAAATTAATATCCCGAAAACCGGTCCTGACAGTCTCACTAAAAGGGAATATTTGAATAAGCTCAGAAGAGAAGAGAGGTAAAAGATCCTTTTGAAAAGAAAGTTGTAGATAAAAATCTTTCCTATGGGCTTGCCAGTTTCTAGGGTCACGTCCTACAGTCAACATGTGCTCTAATACCATCTTGTAGCGACCCGACCTCAGACGGTCAAGTCTCTGTGCTTAAGTGTCATCCTTCGATCGGTATGCTGACACACACAGTACTCGAGGATTTATAACAGAGGTAAATCACATGTATAAAGTAACGTAAATACTATTACCTCAATCCAAATAGCGGAAGTAACAAGGTTGTGGATTCCCATCAACACCAATGGCAAAGTTGAGGGTAGAAATCGTAACCCTAATATATCACTTACTCGTCGTAAGATCCTGCAACATGAGACGTTGCAGCCATGTAGGTCAGTACATTGAATGTACTGGCAAATTCACACCATAGGATAATGATGAATAATAGCTATCACTACATGCATATTTGGCTGGTGGAAAGCTCTAAGTTTATTTTTGCATAAAGCCAATTTTTCCCTACTGCAAAAGGAATACATTTTATTTAACTACAAAGTTTGTTGAAAACATTGAGAAGGTTCCTCCAACTCAATCCCAAATTAATAATTATCAACCCAACAAATTAATTAAGTAAAGTGATGAGATCAAATCGATAATTCAAGAACCAGATACTCAAGATGTCCATAACCGGGGACACGACTAATCATGATTAGTTTGTACACTCCGCAGAGGTTTGCACACTTTCCCCACAAGACTCGATCTCCTCCGTTGGATTTCTCGCACTACATGGTGTTTGAGAAACGGATGACCGAGACACAGTCTTTCAGAAGCATTAACTCTAACCCCGGGTAGACAGTACCAACCTACATCCCCTACATCTGCTAACCTACCACTGGAAGAGGTCATGCAACATACTCAACTATGCTAGAGCCCATAATAGCTTGTGGCTGCACATGGAAGTTTCTAGCATGAATAATCTTATGATCCCTTTGAGCCTGAGTGGCATTCCATAGGTGATCACACGGGTCCTCCGGGATCCCCTTGGGCAAGCACTGGGTTCTCCAGGTGCCCGGGCAGACCACTGGGTGCTCCAGGGTGCCCCTACCATTCCACCCAGATGTGTATTAAAGTAGCCACCTTAAGTTAACCATTAAATAATAATCTCACATCTGTCATGGATACACTCAATCCCAATCCACGTCTATGAGCATAGCATAGCAGTAAAAGCATAACGTAGTAGTAACTCCCAAGGTTTGAATGCAGGACAATAGGTTCCTACCTCATCAACTACTTCCCAATACCCACATGTTATCAATATGTACTCATGCAATGTTTGAGGGTGAAACTAATGCATAAAAACTGGGTATGTAAGGGATATGATCAAAGTGTGAACTTGCCTTGTACTGATGATGAAGATGATTCGCACTCATAACTCCTGATAGTTTTACTCGTCACACTCTGGTCAATCTATCGTGAGCAAGCAATAGTAACCACACATAAGCAATCACTCAAAGGATCAGAAAGAATGAAGAAGACAATTCAGAAAACATCAGAACCAAGCAAATAACTCTTGCATCGTAAAACAATTTCTAACAGTACGAAAATTATGTGAATTTGGCCTTATCAGAAAGTTTAGGTCAAGAGCTTCGATTTGCAAAAAGAACCACTCAAATCGGAGTTATAAAACTTGAGTTATGATCAAACGAAGTTCAAATACAAATCTGTTTGAAATCAAATTTTAAACTTTCAAAAATATGTTTAAGTTGTTTTACAAAACTATCTATTTAATATAACATTCCTAAATTTAGAATTTTGGGATGTTACAAACCTCGCACCCTTAAAATGAATCTCGTCCTCGAGATTCGGAGAGGCTAGAAAGAAATAGGTTAGGTTCGGGGTCTTCTCAAAATCCATCGATCATCACAGGGGGGTCAGGGGTGCTACCACCCTTTGAAGCATTGATACGGTTCCATCAAAACTCATATACTCCATCCTTATTGTTGACGGTGTCTATCTTCTCAGATCTTCAGGATAATTCCTTCTCTGGGCTCTTCCGGTAGTGGCATAACATTTTTCTCAATTCTTCTGTCCTTCCATCTTGGTAAGGTTATTCCGAGACTGGGTCTTCTTAGCTGACGGGTCTGGCGCCAATACTAAACGACTATCGATATCTCATGGTGGTCAACAATTTATGGTTTCTCCTGCAGGAAATGGGTCTGGGTTGAACCTCACCGTATATCCTACGATTGGCAGCAGCTACCTTGTACAAGGGAAAATACTTATACCATTCTAAGGATCAAAAAAGGTTTAATATCGTCGTCTCTCTACTATAGGCAAGTCACTCAGATTTACCATCCCGTATAGCAAGGCGAACAATAAGAGTAAGTCGGTATGCTGATCAATCCATCCCGCACCCAAATCATTACCTTGTATAAGGTTTAGTGAATCTCGCATTCTAACGCTCGGTCATCCATGCCAGAATTGTAGAATTTCTCTTGTCAACGAACTGGGTTCGGATAAATCCATTGATTCTGCAAGCTGAACAAAAACATCTATCGTTCCTTCACATCTCTCTGGTTTTGCGTAAACTCCTATAAGATCGTCTGTTGATAAAGTCGTAACTTCCTCCAGGGTTTTTCCTTCAGCAAGAGTGTGCTTGCTTCTTGGCAGGTCATGGGGCCTGTGGGTTATGGCCCATCTCATCACTTGCAAACGTCAGATAAAATCCACACAAATTCAAATAAAGCAAAATGTGCTACTGTTGCAATAAAATCCAATAAAAATCATTTTAAAAATACCAAAATGATTTCAAATTTATTTCTCTCCAATTTTCTAATGTAGGGATTCATTTTACCCTAATTTCCATATATTTTATTTTTGGAGAAAAATAATTTGAATAAAACCCAAATAACTCCAAATTGAAAATAATTTCTAAAAGGATTTTAAATTTGATCCTTTTAAACTTCCAACTCATATTTCATATGTTTTGAAGAAGTCATTTTATCTTCTCTCATGAAAATCATTGAGTTGCCTGAAGTTTCTGAATTTGAAATATTTCCAAATGAAATTCAAATCTTTTCAAAACCCTTTTCATTTTATTTAAATGGAAGAAGTCATGTCATCTTCTCTCTAGGATTTTGTATCTGAAAAGAACTTGAATTCACGGAGATTAGAAAGCAAAGGTGAAAGTTTGGGAAAGTCATTTCATTCCCTCTCATTTAACTTTCAAAAGTTTTTGAATTTCACTCAAATTCACTCATCACAGTCAAGCAAACAATCAAAACTATCAATTTAATATAACATTCCAAAATTTAGAATTTTGGGATGTTACAATGGCAACAATACAATACATGTCGTTTCCCTTTCTGTCACTGGGATCGAGCAACGCAAGATTGAACCCAAAGCTAAGCACTTCTCCCATTGCAAGAAAGATCAATCTAGTAGGTGATACGTCTCCAACGTATCTATAAGTTTTTATTGTTCCATGCTATTATATTATTTGTTTTGGATGTTTAATGTGCTTTATCATACACTTTTAAATTATTTTTGGGACTAACCTATTAACCGGAGGCCTAGCCCAAATTGTTGTTTTTTTTGCCTATTTTAGTGTTTCACAGAAAAGGAATATCAAACGGAGTCCAAACGGAATGAAACCTTCGGGAATGTGATTTTTGGAACAAACGTGATCCAGAGGACTTGGAGTGGACGTCAAGCAATCAACAAGGAGGCCACGAGGCAGTGAGGCGCGCCTGCCCCCTGGGCGCGCCCCCCACCCTCGTGGGCTCCTCGTAGCTCCACCGACCTACTTCTTCCTCCTATATATACCTACGTACCACGAAAACATCCAGGAGCACCACGAAACCCTATTTCCACCGCCGTAACCTTCTATACCCGTGAGATCCCATCTTGGGTCCTTTTCTGGCGCTCCGCCGGAGGGGCCATTGATCACGGAGGGCTTCTACATCAACACCATAGCCTCTTCGATGATGTGTGAGTAGTTTACCTCAGACCTTCGGGTCCATAGTTATTAGCTAGATGGCTTCTTCTCTCTCTTTGGGTCTCAATACAAAGTTCTCCTCGATTCTATTGGAGATCTATTCGATGTAATCTTCTTTTGCGGTGTGTTTGTCGAGATCCGATGAATTGTGGGTTTATGATCAAGGTTATCTATGAACAATATTTGAATCTTCCCTGAATTCTTTTATGTAGAATTCTTTTCAACACATAAAAGAATTCAGGGAAGATTCAAGTATTGTTCATAGATAATCTTGATCATAAACCCACAATTCATCGGATCTCGACAAACACATCGCAAAAGAAGATTACATCGAATAGATCTCCAAGAGAATCGAGGAGAACTTTGTATTGAGATCCAAAGAAAGAGAAGAAGCCATCTAGCTAATAACTATGGACCCGAAGGTCTGAGGTAAACTACTCACACATCATCGGAGAGGCTATGGTGTTTATGTAGAAGCCCTTCGTGATCAATGCCCTCTCCGGCGGAACGCCGGAAAAGGCCCCAATATGGGATCTCATGGGTACAGAAGGTTGCGGCGGTGGAAATAGGGTTTCATGGTGCTCCTGGATGTTTTCGGGGTACGTAGGTATATATAGGAGGAAGAAGTAGGTCGGTGGAGCTACGAGGGGCCCACGAGGGTGGGGGCGCGCCCAGGGGGCAGGCGCGCCTCCCTGCCTCGTGGCCTCCTCGTTGATTGCTTGACGTCCACTCCAAGTCCTTTGGATCACGTTTGTTCAAAAAATCACGTTCCCGAAGGTTTCATTCCATTTGGACTCCATTTGATATTCCTTTTCTGCGAAACACTGAAATAGGCAAAAAAACAGAAATTTGGGTTGGGCCTCCGGTTAATAGGTTAGTCCCAAAAATAATATAAAAGTGTACGATAAAGCACATTAAACATCCAAAACAGATAATATAATAGCATGGAACAATCAAAAATTATAGATACGTTGGAGACGTATCATTGGGCACCATGTTTAAGTAGAGATTACAACGGGTAAAAGAGGGGTTACACCGCTGCATAGAGGGGGGAAGAATTGGTGATGAAGGCGGTGAAGTTGTTGGTCTAGATTGTGGTGACGATGATGGCCCCGATGGCACTCCGGCGCCACCGGAAGCGAGGGGGAGAGAGCCCCCCTCCTTCTCCTTCTTCCTTGTCCTTATCCCTAGGTGGGAGAAGGGTTCTCCCTCTGGTCCTTGGTCTCCATGGCATGCGAGGGGCGAGAGCCCCTCCAAGATTGGATCTGTCTCTCTGTCTCTCTCTGTTTCTGCGCTCCCAGATCTGGCCTTTCACTATTTCTTATATTCCCGGAGATCCGTAACTCCGATTGGATTGAAATTTGAACACGATTTTTATCCGGATATTAGCTTTCTTGCGGCGAAAGAAGGGCAACAACCGCCTTACGGGGTGTCCATGAGGGTCAGGGGCGCGCCTGCCCCCTGGGGCGCGCCCCCTGCCTCGTGGCCCCCTCGGGCATCGTCTCACGTTGATTCCACTTCCCAAAATTCATAAATATTCCAAAAAAATCTCCGTCAATTTTTATCCCGTTTGGACTCTATTTGATATGGATTTTCTGCAAAACAAAAAACATGCAACAAACAGGAACTGGCACTGGGCACTGGATCAATATGTTAGTCCCAAAAATAGTATAAAAAGTTGCCAAAAGTATATGAAAGTTGTAGAATATTGGCACGGAACAATAAAAAATTATAGATACGACGGAGATCTATCACCCCTCCTCATCATATAGGTGGGAGGGAGAGGGAAGGCAGCCATGGGGCACCCCAAGTAGGATTTGAATCCTACTTGGATTTTCCCAAGTGCCCCCCCCCCTTCCATAAATTGCCAAAGGGGGAAGGAAAGGGGGAAGAAGGAAGTAGTACTTCCTACTTTTCCGTTTTCCCTTCCCCTCTTTCCTTCTCCTCTTTGGCCGGCCCATATGGGGGGGCACCAGCCCCTTGTGGCTGGTGTGTTTCCCCTCTTGGCCCATAAGGCCCATATCTTTTGTTGGGGGGGTGCCCGGAACCCCTTCCGGTGATCCGATATGTACCCGGTACCCTCCGGAACACTTCCGGTGTCCGAATATCATCGTCTTATATATCAATCTTTACCTCTCGACCATTTTGAGACTCCTCGTCATGTCCGTGATCTCATCCGGGACTTCGAACAACATTCGGTCACCAAATCACATAACTCATATAATACTATATCATCATCGAACGTTCAGCGTGCAGACCCTACGGGTTCGAGAACTATGTAGACATGCCCGAGACACCTCTCCGGTCAATAACCAGTAGCGGAACCTGGATGCTCATATTGTCTCCCACATATTCTATGAAGATCTTTATCGGTCGAACCGTTATGACAACATACGTTATTCCCTTTGTCATCGGTATGTTACTTGCCCGAGATTCGATCGTCAGTATCTTCATACCTAGTTCAATCTCATTACCGGCAAGTCTCTTTACTCGTTCCGTAATACATCATCTTGCAACTAACTCATTAATCACTTTGCTTGCAAGGCTTCTTATGATGTGTATTACCGAGAGGGCCCAGAGATACCTCTCCGATACTCGGAGTGACAAATCCTAATCTTGATCTATGGCAACCCAACAAACACCTTCAGAGATACCTGTAGAGCATCTTTATAATCACCCAGTTATGTTGTGACGTTTGATAGCACACAAGGCATTCCTCTGGTATCCGGGAGTTGCATAATTTCATAGTCGAAGGAATATGTATTTGACATGAAGAGAGCAATAGCAATAAAACTGAACGATCATAATGTAAGCTAACGAATGGGTCTTGTCCATCACATCATTCTCCTAATGATGTGATCCCATTTATCAAATGACAACACATGTCTATGATTAGCAAACTTAACCATCTTTGATCAACGAGCTAGTCTAGTAGTGTCTTACTAGGGACATGGTATTTTTTCTACGTATCCACACATGTATCAAGTTTCCGGTTAATACAATTCTATCATGAATAATAAACATTTATCATGAAATAAGGAAATAGAAAATAATAACTTTATTATTGCCTCTAGGGCATATTTCCTTCCGAGAGAAAGTAAAGGAGAGCTGAAAGCATAAGTTGGGGTAAAAGATCAGCCATTACAGAACAAAGCGGTAAGGAATAAGGACAACAACTGGTGCAAGGAAAATACCAACAAAGACAAGAAGCTAACGCCAATCATAACTTTGCAAAACCCTAATATTCAACTATGGATAAGTGAGCCACAATATTAAAATCCAATCAGAGGGAATAATAAGAGTACAGTAGTAATTATAAATTATTGTACAGTTTGCAAATTGGAAAGAGACGTATCGGGAGATCATATGACAATAGTCTTTCAAGAAGAAAACTTGACAGAGCAGTGTGGAGGGGTATACTGCGAGCCTTAATAGGGAAGTATTATCTGCGCCGTAGTCCCAAAATCATTTCAACAAACTTCACACAAAGGTACATGGGCGATTTACCCACAGTATACCTCAAAATCATTGTTGTATCATCAATTAGTAGCTAATGGAACATCACTGCACAAGATGATGATTTGACTAATGGAACATCTGATAGCTAGAATACTTGAAAAAACAACAAAGCCATGAAAGTAAAGAGTTAGTTTGATGGGTATAGGCATACACTCAATAGGGGTGGTGTTGGAAAACATGCCAAGAAAATGTGACAGTGACAAGCATATGTGAACAATTATTTTATTACCAATATGGAAAATACTCATGTATCGAATAATATACATTAAATTAGTGTAGTACATCTTCCTCAAAAAATAAAAAACTCCTTTATACAACATGGACCATATTAATTATTTGGAGCCAGTATTAACCTCTTTCCTCGAAAGAATAAACTACTTTTGTTGTACTCAAACAAGAAAAACTCTAACTACTTGGTAATTCTTCACCACTGAACTGACTACTAATCTTTTAGGTAGTAATGTTGTGCTTGAATAATCAAGTGTTTGGTAGTCTGGTGCCTGAGATCTACAAATACTCAATCCTACTTACCTAGCTTACTTCATTTAAACGGGATGCACTAGCCTAAAATATATACGCACTATGCAAAGATAAACATAAGGTAGATTCATGTGGCTAAATTAAGATGACATAGAAAATTGCAGTGATGCATTGATGTTATTCGACGCTCACCTGATACCGAGTTGCAAATTAAGCATTAGAAAATAGCTCATGTGGCCCTTGTAAATAATCTCCATTAGCCCTCTTGCTTGTTTTTGCTAGGTATTTTTCTGTGCTTCACCGTTGTCAAACATTCCTAAATGTTTGTCTTTTGGTTGTTCCAAGATAAGCACTGCTTGTATACATCCCTGTTCGTAGACCAAATCCTTACGAACATCATTGTTTTGTAGATGCTCGTCACTATACAAGGATTTATTGGGTAGATCTTGTGATAAGTGATGCAATGAAAATGGATGCAAAACTTCAATGTAGTTGAAACTATACATAAGAGATATGCAACTTGACGAAGATGACGACATGTGTGAGGAAACAAATTAGACACGGAGCATCAAAATTGAATCGAACCAATGAGAGAAGAAGAGGGGGTGTGAGACGACCTTGTTGGCAGCCGAACTCTGCCGCCTGAGAAGTTCCTAGGCGGTGCTAGGTAGGAGGCGACCATTTCAAAAAACAAAATGCAGTGTGGGTAGCACATGGATATGCAAGTGATAGAGCTTGATATGAGTAGTGTTTCTCAAACATTCGAGTTTCTTTCAACAGTTCGCTAGCACCTAAAATATGTAACCTCGCATGGAAATGATGTATGTTTGAATTTTGTGAAACCTGGGATGATAATAAAACAGATTTTTATGTTTCCTTTGTATTGCCATAATCTTAATTTTCTGTTATTTGAACCATCAGCGATACTACAAATTATGAGTTCGCTACTCATAGAAGTGTGTGCATCCCATCAGTGGACATTGAAAGGACCCAGCACTGGACATTCAAAGGACACTAAATACACAAGCACCCACACTACAGTAGTCACAGGCCAAGTACACTGATGGAGGTTCCATTTCAGCATCTCTTCCTTCACTACAAGAAATCTGTTTTTTTAGGAATGAAGCCACTTTATTGATCAAATTCCACAGAAGGTGGGATACAAACTGGATCATGTGGCTGGCCAAGCCAAACATGACGACCCGGAGCTAGGTTTCTAGCAAATTTTGCTAACCTATGAGCTTCGACATTAACACTACGACTTTCAAAAATAAAGTTACAAAGAAAGGGGGTTGATCTAGATTTTATCTCATGAATGATTGCTCCGTGGTGACCATTGCTGCCCTTCATGATGTCTTCCACCACCTGCTTGCAGTCGAAAGAGATGATGAATCTTTGGAGATGAAGATCTTCAGCAAGAAATAAAGCTTCCCGGCAGGCTAT